>NW_026896849.1:0-202500 GCF_033153095.1 Gastrolobium bilobum | reverse complement strand
GCACCTATTGCCACAGCTATAGATATAGGTATTTTGAGAATCCGCCTTAACAACCGATGGTTAACAATGGCTCTAATGGGAGGTTTTGCTAGAATAGGCAATAATGAAATCACTGTTTTAGTAAATGATGCAGAGAGGGGTAGTGACATTGATCCGCAAGAAGCACAACAAACTCTTGAACTAGCAGAAGCTAACTTGAATAAGGCTAAGGGCAAGAGACAAACAATTGAGGCAAATCTAGTTCTCCGACGAGCTAGAACACGAGTAGAGGCTATCAATATGATTTCGTAACAAGTTGGTGTGTCCTAATAATTACAAATTCTAAATTAAAAAGTTAAAATTTAAAAGGAACAAAAAAAAAGAAGAAGGGTGAGAAAAGATAAAAAAGAAGAATAAGTAAACAAAACAAGGTGGGTCGAAAAACTTATTAGATACCATCGATTCCGGTATCTAATAAGTTATACCTATTATACCTTACCTACTATTGGATTTGAACCAATGACTCCCGCCGTATGAAAGCAATACTCTAACCACTGAGTTAAGTAGGTCATTTATCACCCTAAATAGAGAAAAGGTACCTATCTATCAGATCAATGAATTATAAATGTAATCTTACTTAATAAGCAATACTAACGCAATTATGAATCAAAGAAATTGGAACATGTAATATGAATCTTGACAAGAAATTGTATACACAATATGATAAAATATGGAACAAAAACACTAAGGGCTATAGCTCAGTTAGGTAGAGCACCTCGTTTACACGCGCGCCAATGTTTTTTTTTTTTTTTTTCAGAGGAGTCCATCATATAAAATAATCAAAAGAGTTGATCTTTTTGAAAAATCGATGTCTTACTCTTAGGGAAAAAAACAAGAGAACAATAGCCTGACGAAGAGTTTAGTCACCAAAAAGAATCCATAGTTGATTTGATATATTGATATGGTGAATACCCAGTCTATTCAATGCCAGGCATAACAAGTATAAGGACTCAAAAAAAGTCTCTTTTCTCCTATATTATGAACTTTAAGGTGTATGAAGTTTCATTTCTTATTACTTTAGTTTAAGTAGGTAGATAGAGAGTCCATTTAACTTAAGTTGATACAGGCCAAAAGCAGACCTATGTCAGGATAATCCTTCTTTGAAATACTTTGGTAGTGCTCTTAGATTCTAATCCACCGAGCACAGGGAGTCATTTCATTTTTCTTTCTATCAAGAAAAAAGATGGTAGACTAACTGATATTTCTATCAGTTAATGAAAAAGCCCAATGCAAAGAAAATGCACGTTGGGTCTTTCAAACAATTCAAATCATTTGAAAAAAAAAAATCAGTTTGATCTGTTTTACCGAGAAGGTCTACGGTTCGAGTCCGTATAGCCCTAATTATTTTTATTCCTGCGGATCTAAATTAAATATCTAACATCTCTCATTCTTAACCCCCATCTCGTTACTAAATACTCTCTATTTCTAATCTATTAGTATTAATAGATTACTATATAAATAGTATTTGTACTACAAATAGTAGTAGAAAAGATTTTTAAATTTCCATTCCAATTTCCATATAAATATTATCATATTCGATAAAATAATAATAATCTTATTATACTTGGATACCTTCTAAATTTTGTTAGAAACGATTGAATTCAATTCAAATTGAATAGAAAGTGAATCTATTATAAATTAATGAATGTTAATCTAGAATTCTTCTGTTCCTATAGAATACTATTCTATAGGAACAGAAGAATTCTAAAATTTGGAATTGAAATCGACTAATAATTAACCCCAATCCGGTATATTTTCTTTACTTTATAGGAGTACGTTTATGTTTTTGCTTTATGAGTATGATATTTTTTGGGCATTTCTAATAATATCGAGCTTTATTCCTATTTTGGCATTTCTAATTTCTGGAATCGTAGCCCCGATTAGGAAAGGGCCAGAGAAACTTTCTAGTTATGAATCGGGAATAGAACCAATGGGCGATGCTTGGTTACAATTTCGAATCCGTTATTATATGTTTGCTCTAGTTTTTGTTGTTTTTGATGTTGAAACGGTTTTTCTTTATCCATGGGCAATGAGTTTTGATGTCTTGGGGGTATCCGTATTTATAGAAGCTTTCATCTTCGTGCTTATTCTAATTGTTGGTTCAGTTTATGCATGGCGAAAGGGGGCGTTAGAGTGGTCTTAATTTTTGAATATTTAGACAATAAAAAAAAAACATTGAGACAGTTATGAATTCAATTGACTTTCCCTTACTTGATCGAACAACCCAAAATTCAGTTATTTCCACTACATTAAATGATCTTTCAAATTGGTCAAGACTATCCAGTTTATGGCCACTTCTCTATGGTACCAGTTGTTGCTTCATTGAATTTGCTTCATTAATAGGATCACGATTCGACTTTGATCGTTATGGACTGGTGCCACGATCTAGTCCTAGGCAGGCAGACCTCATTTTAACAGCGGGAACTGTAACCATGAAAATGGCCCCCTCTTTAGTTCGATTATATGAACAAATGCCCGAACCAAAGTATGTTATTGCTATGGGAGCCTGTACAATTACGGGGGGGATGTTCAGTACCGATTCTTATAGTACAGTTCGGGGAGTGGATAAGCTAATTCCGGTAGATGTCTATTTGCCAGGCTGTCCACCTAAACCGGAGGCTGTTATAGATGCTATAACAAAACTTCGTAAGAAGATATCTCGAGAGATCTATGAAGATAAAAAGGGTTCTCAACGAAAAAATAGGTGTTTTACTACCAACCACAAGTTTCATGTTGGGAGAAGTACTCATACGGGCAACTATGATCAAGGACTATGCTATCAATCGCTATTGACTTCAGAGATACCCTCTGAAACATTATTTTTCAAATAAAAAAAGTTCAGTATCCTCCCACAAAGTGGTGAATTATTATAAAAATAAAAAAGGGCAGGAGAAGTAAAAAAAATGCAGGGTCGTTTGTAGATCAAAAAAGATCAATGTGTCACATGCTTGCAAATCAGAGTCGTTGATCTTTTTTGATCTAACGGCTCTGAGATGAGGTGTCAAAATTTAAAATTTAACACCGGTGTCAAAGGATCCTTCCCCTATATATATATATATATATATATATATATATATATATATATATATATATATATATATATATATGAGGTAAGATCTTTTGATATCAGTGTCAAATTTCAAATTTGACACCTCATCTAAGAGCCATTAGATCAAAAAAGTATATGATACTCATATTTTTTTCTTCTTTCTCTTCTCCTCACATTGGCCCATATAGATCTTATACACTTTTATATGTGTGTAGAAAATAAATTTATTTTATATAACATGAGAAATATTAATCCTTATATATATATATTTGTGACGGAGCCGCGTTGGCTCCAGGGCCAAGTTTTTAAAAATTAGTCACGTTTTAGATATGTGTAAATAATCATAGCTAAGTTGCAGCACTGGAAAGAAATAGAATTTAGTATCTAAAATTGGCTAAGTTTTTTTTATACAGGCTGAGTATTTTTGAACGGGATAGGATCCGTTTACAAATTTTTTTTTCAAATTACATTAAGTACGACCGGTCGTACACTACATGATTAAAGTATGACCGGTCATACTTATTGTAGTTTGTAAGAGTTTATAAAAAAAAAATTGTAAATATAATCTGCCCTTTTTTGAACTATATATGTGTAAATTTTGTTATTATATATGATTTCGGCTAAATCCTTATATATATAAATAAAGGAAAAAGAGTGTCTTTTTAACAGTTTTTAATTATATATTCCAATAATATATAATTATAATATTAAAGTTGTATTTCTTTTACTTTGAAGTCATCAAAAAGCTTCTGAAAAGAGAATTTTTTTTAATATTATAACTTTGTATTTTCAAAAACATATAATTAAAACTGATAAAATAACAAAATATATAATTAAAACTGATAAAATAACATAATTTATGTGAACTCACATATAAAATCATATGATAAAATCGCGTGCATGTGCAAGCGATTAGATTAATAGTATATTGCTTCGTTATAGTTGTAGCGCACGAGCATTCAACAATGGAATCTATTAATTTATGGGGTGATTCTTTGCTTTTGTGTGCATGCATACGAGGCTCTTTGACCCATTGGAGTTTCTTGGGATTTTAATTTAATAACGAGATATTTGGTTTACTATATTTATCAATTGGGGTCATTTAGTAACACGAGGGGGACCTTGCGTCACTGAGTGCCGCACATCTCCCCCTGCGTCACTTCCCAAGTTGTGATACCATTCTTTCACTTCCCAAGTTGTGATACCATTCTTTCAGAGAACCAATCATTCTGGAGCAAAATTCTTCAATCACCTTGTTTTTATTTATTTTTCATTTTTTTTAATTGAGTGCTGTCTCTCTTCCTTGGGGAACTCACACGATTGTGTCAAGTGGCACAATTCCGTTTGTCCAGTTACCGTAAAACTTCGGAAGGCCATAACTTTTGACTCGAGAATCCAAATCAAATGTTTTTTTTTTATTTCACATAACTTTTCGAGATCTACGCAATACGCAATGACACCTCATTTAACATATTTTGTCTCTCACAAACATAATTCAAATTTGTAAAAAAAATAGAATATGTCAAATAAGATGTTTGTGAGAGATAAAATATTTCAAATGAGATGTAATTGCGTAGATCTCGAAAAGTTATGTGAAATCAAAAAAATTAATCTGATTTGGATACCCGAGTCAAAAGTTATGATCTTCCGAAGTTTTTTGATAACGGGACAAACGGAATTGTGCCACTTGGCACAATCGTGTGAGTTCCCCAGGAGAGAGGGCGGCACTCAATTAAAAAAATAAAAAAAAATAGAAAAGTATAAGTAATGCACGGGGAGATATGCGACACTCAATGACGCCGGATCTCCCTTGCGTTACTAAACAACTCTGGTTGATAAATACAGTAAACCAAATACCTCATTAATAAATTAAAACCGCAATGGATCAAAGAGCCTCGTATGCATGCATAGCCTCTTCGGAACTTTCAACTTTGTTTTTTATATATACGCGCGCGCGCACGTGTCTCACTGACACAAAGTCATTGCATTTACATGTGAAAACAGATCATCATTTCATCAGATATATATACCTAACGTGCACAAAAATTCACTGAATTTGCATGTGAAAACAGATCCTTATATAAAAAAGTACACTTCGTCATTTCAAATATAGATCTTATAAATTTTATCTGATTAAATTCCTGTAAAAAAATCAAGTAAATAAAATTAATCATAAAATGATACAATTCATATCTTGGATGCCAATCTAATTAAAATTAAACAAACATTAATAAAAGTAAAGTTTAAACATGCAATCAATTTATAGAATACTTATTTATAGAACAAATGAATTCATTTCCTATTACTAGTAATCTTTTCTAGAAGATAATGTGTCTGCCAATTCAAAGAAGCCTTCAAAATTAGCATGGCAACTAACATGGGAGGTTACGTTATGACCGTGAGAGGCAACGAAATAGGAAACATCATGTCCAACAACAACAAAAACAACTTCAAGTCTTAACTTTCACCTTCTAGACTAACAATTTTTAATTTTTTGAAAAACCCTTTTTTTCATGTTCCCTTCTCATCATAAAATTTTCATTATCTTATGCTTTCACAGGTATATATCTATCTATCAATACTAAATATAATTATATATAACAATAATTGCTGCAACAGCAAAACACTGAAGGTGTGCTGGTTTTTGCAACATCTTGATCCGACACAGCCGTTTGTTGGATTGGACCCCACCACCTTTTAACCAACTCTAACCATGTCTCTCTCCCTCTTCTTAAGTTCTTTGATTCCTCATACTTGCCCTTGTTGCATAGAGAAGGGGAGGCCACACACCCCCCACCATTTCATCTTATGCAACCAAAAGGGTATAATACCTTTGCACCTCTTTTTGCTTTTGAATATGGGTCCTTCTTAATTTCTAACAAATAAAAAGTTGTTTTTTTTCTTTTTCTTTCAAAAAGACAACGTGTGTTCTGGTGTTTTGTTTGTATGTCTTAGACTCAATGATGATGTCTGAGATTTCTTCTCTGTGGTTTGTCTCGTCCACCTTACTTTGTTGTTTGTGAAGTCAGCATATATTGGGCATTATTTTGTGTTCTACTACTATATTCTTATTATATCTTGTTCTATTCACATTTTATCTTGCTTTTATGGATTCCTTTTCTCTTTGTTTCCCTTTTTTATTGTTAAAATTCCTGGCAGGCAAATATGCACTTTCATTGTAGTTGCAACTACATTTACATGCATTTCACATGGACTCATTGCATCACATCAATCAGCTACAAGTTTTTATTATATATGTTCTCTTCTTCAGCTTTGGCCTTTTCACATAATTTCATTTTTTCTCTTCTTGAAAAGGAATAGAAGCTTCCTTGAAACTGAACCTCAAATCAAAACCTATGTTCACGTCTCTAGCCCAGTCTACATATGCTAAGAAATTTCACAATATTTAATTATTTATTAACTGAATAAGGGGCAGTGAAGATCGAACTCGTGACCATTTGAGCTCTTTAAAGAACTATTTCAACCCAGAAGCTTAAGCTGTTGGGGGTGAGACTACATTAATAGTTTTGTATTTGTCTGATATATTGGTTTATGATCAGTCTTCCTCAAGTGTTGACCTTCATTCTTTCCATTCCCTCCCTGGTGGATCCATTGAGCTATTGAAGTTTTCATTACAATTCCCATTGAAATTTCTCACTTTAAAATTGGGTGTAAAACTACTTATTCTTAATGTGTTCTTATTATGTACACGGTCTTGTTTGAAGGTCATGTTTTAATCTTCTTCAACAATGTATGTATTGACACTTCATCTATCTGGTTTCTCTCTGTTTTGTTCAATTGTGATGCTCAGTTTGTTACAAAGACAATTTTGAAAACTTGCAAGTGTTGCTAGACAACATACTACAATGGGTGGTTGTGTGTCAGTACCTTCCAACACCATTAAAAAAAGGAGGAAATTCCATAGACGAATAATAAGAAGACGCCGTGGAAAGATCTTAAATTCAGACCTTAATGGTGGCAAGAAGAGGATTAGTGATGCAGGGAACCATGTAACAGATTATTCTGTTAGTGAATTTGTTCAAATGGACTTTGAGAATGGTTCAACATTCCATCTTACGCAGCTTGAATGGCATCACAGTGAACATGATGCAAATGGTATGTTCTTGTTTTTCCTTAATATGTCCTCTCTTTTTCCCTTCCATAATTTATAAAGTTAATTGGCTGAAAAACTTGTTAAGAACATATTTAGGATCAACACACGTACATTCATCATATAGAACCAATCTCCTTAGAAGTTCTTGTTATCAATGGAAGAGCTTTAACCTTAGATTTTTAGTTAGCATGATAGTGAACCATTTGCACATGAAACTATATAATTGTTCTAACTAAATCTTTGTATACTTTAACACATAACGCTCATGGTTTTTTCAGTTGTTAACAATAAATACTTCTCCTATAATTGCTTAATTAATAAATTTCTTGACATGAAACTCAAAATGACTTTGTCATTTCATTGCTTGCAGCAATATGCCAAGATGAAGCCTTTTTTGATTCTGTCAGTATAATGGAATCTGAATCTGATGATGACTTCACTAGTGTCCATGGAGGTAATGAATGTTACACCCTCATTGTTGTACCTTGAGTACAAAAATTCACAGGAGTGGCTTATTGAGATAGTGTTATGGCAGATGACACTGATGGAACAGCAATGTTGTATGTGAAATTAAGGCTACTTTGTCCTTTTTATATTCTCACTATTCTGATTCTTGTTTCTTTCCTTGGTTTGGGGTTTATATGCAGATGGTTTTCAATTGGTTGGCAACACAAATGGAAACATCTCAAGTGGCCAAGTGCACCAGTATGAAAGATCAGCATGTTTTGTGGATAACAACCATCAGTATGAAGAATATCATGAAAGTTATGTTAAAGTTGATGGAGGTAAATCAGATAGGTCTAAGGGCAAAGATGAAAATGGATTTGCCCCAATCAGTACACAAAGTTATGGAGTTTCAAGATTAAACAAGAGTCATAAGAGCTTCAAAGGTATAAAAGAATATAAGCATACTTTGGAGGAGAAGTCTCAAGAGAACACACTGAAACCAGGTCTTCCTTTACTAGCACCCTCTGACAAAATAAAAAATGGGCCAAGCAAAGGTGTCCAGTCTCTTAAAATGCAGTCATCAATTTTTAGGCTTTCTTTCAAGCGGAGGTCCTGTGATGTAGAAGAAACCACTGAACTATGTAAGTGATAAAGAAACTTAATTTTCATTATGTGGAAATAAATTCACATGGTAGAGTAGGCATTTTAAAAACTTGCATTAGTTTGGACTTGTAGTGTAGTATAGTGGAAAATGTTTTGAAGCATGTAAAGAAACCATCTCACCCAAAAGCTTAAACTGTTGGGTGAGACTACATTAATGATTTTATATTTCTCTAACATGCCCCCTCACACGAGAGCTCACTGAGCTTGAAGGCTGGACAATGCACATGCCCACTTACCTGTACTACAAAACTTTACAATACTTAATTAAGTATTAATTAAATGGGCGCCGGTGAAGATTAAACCTGTGACACCGAGACTCTGATACCATGTAAATAACCATCTCACTCAGAAACTTAAGCTATTGAATAAAGCTACATTGGTAATATTTTTATTGTAATGCAAGTACCACAGAAGCCACTTTTTGTATGTGACCTTTTTTATTTTTTGGCATGGTATCTAATTTCATCTGTAGTCTAAAATTATTGCATGTGCAACATGAACATTTTTTAATCATACTGATAAGGCTCCTTAATCTTATATCCGTATGTAAGGTCAATCAAAAAGATATCTGTATCGTCCCATAGCAGGACATATAATATCATGTCAGAAAGGAGAAAAGTCTTCAGGATGTTGGTCTGAAATTCCACCTTCAACGTTTAAACTCCGTGGTGAAAACTTTTTCAAGTATGTCATTTACTTGCCTTCATGGATATATAGATATATGCATTATATTTGTATATTTTGTTTGAGCTTTCTACTTTTGATGAGATTATTAGAAACAATTGTCTAATCATTTACTTTTCAGAGACAAGCGCAAGCTTCCTGCATCAAATTATAGTCCATATATTCCAATTGGTGTTGATCTATTTGCCTGTCACAAAAAGATACATCACATTGCCCAATTCCTTCAACTTCCAAATGTGAAAGCCATTGGGAAAGTTCCTCAACTTCTTATTGTAAATATCCAGGTACTTTAGTATTTCATTTATTCCATGTTCATATTTTTTTTTGTCCATATTATTCATTATTATGAGATTGGCCAATACTGATGCTTATATATATACATATATGCCTTGTGGCAGTTGCCTACATATCAGGCTGCAATGTTTGGTGGTGACAGTGATGGAGAAGGGATGAGCCTTGTACTATATTTCAAGGTTTCTGAGACTTTTGATGAACACATTTCTTCCCAATTTCAGGAAAGCATAAAGGTACTTCAATTGACCACTACTATTGCAAATCATTATTCTTTGTTACAAGTTTAGTCAATTCATAGTACTTAATTAACTTATATAAAATGATGCACCTAAAACTGACTTAGAATCGTGCGTGTATTCTAGGGTTGTTTGACACCGAATAAAAGGATGTTTAAGATTTTTTTATTGGAAGTTGAAAATCTGAATATTGTTATCATTTTTTGAAAACAAAGATTTCCCTTATCAATCCCAATTCATCTCTTTAGCCCAATTTTATGTGCGTTCGCCAAGTAAATAGGTTGTAGTAGATTTCTTTTCTAGTTTATTCATATATCTATATTTCCAACAAAACTCACTTCAAATCTTTTATATTCGATTTACCGGCTTTTTGATCCTTATAACCCTTTATTATTAATTAATTACCGATTTGACCTTGATTATAAACTATTTCAAAAATTTAACCTCCTCAAAAAACATAACACCAATCTGCCCCTGTTTGACCATTGACCACCAAGCTTAACCGGGTACACCCCTCTCTACCCGGGTATTTTTTGAAAATTTTTATCTACCCGGGTAGGGAGGGGTGTACCCGGGTGTTGTTCTTCGTACTGATAAATTGCTTGAATTATTTACCCGAGTAAGGAGGGGTGTACCCGGGTAATTGGGAGCTCGTGAAGCTTGATGAAGAAGATACCGACAATGCCTTAAGTGTGGTGGATAAGGTTACTTCATCTGGCATAAGACCTTCATCGACCATTAAACCAAACAATTCCACCACATCTTCAATGGCACCACGATGAGACAAAGAGGTCATCAATGAGTTGCAACACTCCAAAGTCCTCTTGGGAAGGCATTCAAATACAGCTACAGAGCTCTCAATCTCCCTGCATTTTCCATACATATCAATCAAAGCAGATTGAATGTGCACACTCCCTTCATCAAAACCCAATTTTAGAACATGACTGTGAATCTGCTTCCCCAAATGAATGTCTTCAGTTCTACTGCACAAATTCAAGAAACCCACCAATGAACGAACCGGTGGTCGAAGATTTACCCGGGTACACCCCTCCTTACCCGGGTAAATACTTCAAGCAATTTCTCAGTGCGAAGAATAATACCCGGGTACACCCCTTCCTACCCGGGTATTTTTTGAAAATTTTTGTCTACCCGGGTAGGGAGGGGTGTACCCGGGTAGGCTTGGTGGTCAACGGTCAAACAGGGACAGATTGGTGTTATGTTTTTTGAGGGGGTTAAATTTTTGAAATAGTTTATAATCAAGGTCAAATCGGTAATTAATTAATAATAAAGGGTTATAAGGGTCAAAAAGCCTTGATTTACCTTTTTCTTCAATGCATGCCATCTTGTGTTAATTAGAATTGAAATATTCGTTTCTACATTTTCATTTACTCTTAGATTTCATTCAATATCAAATGTGTCATTGTATGCATTAGAATCCTTGAATGGATTCATGTAAGATATAACTAGAGGAAGCCCCAATTGTGTATTTAATGCTTGTAGATCAGCACCATTTTTCTTTAAGCCTTCTAGACAGTTGTTTTAAACCAGTATGAAGCATTAATGCTGTAACTTGCAAATACTTTGTGCCAAGCTGTTCTCCATGACTACATTTAGAAGTGTTGTTTATACAATTATAATAGTTTTTCTATGTGTCACTCTGCTTATTTAGAATTATATTTGATTTAGACAGAATATATCATCTCCAGCATTACAATCTGTATTAACTTGGTCCACATTTTCTATATATGCTATAGAAACTCGTTGAAGATGAGATTGAAAAGGTCAAAGGATTCACAAAAGAATCAAGTATTCCTTTCAGAGAAAGATTAAAGATCATGGTAGGACTTGCCAACACTGAAGATATGCACTTGAGTTCCACCGAAAAGAAGCTAGTAAATGCTTATAATGAGAAACCTGTCCTCTCACGCCCTCAGCACAACTTTTACAAGGTATATCTCATATATTTACATATTTATTAGTACTTTGATGTTGCTAGCATATAACTGTCATAGATTTTCTGATAAATGTGGCCTACAACTGTGCTTCCAAATTACATTTCAATGTAATTCTGCAATGAAATTTAACGAGGCTATGCCAGATTGGTGATATTCTTTCACTTTTCAAAAAAGCTGTTAGGACCCATTTGCAAGGTATGAGATTTGGAGTCCTATATTAGTTGTATGGGAAATTAATATGTAGTTTATAAAGCCTTGGCCACTCTCACTTTTTATGCTAGCTTTTGGGGTTGTGCACCTAAAGGTTTTTATCAAAAGTTTTTAAGACAATTGCTATCTAGGGATGTAAATAAACTTTGTTATGCTTACTGATATGGATGATATTAGAAGAGGATTAAGTGTTGTTTTATTGGCAAACATATAAAATTACCTTGTTTATGTGACATGATGGGAAGAGGTTATATTTGTACAGACACAAAATCCAAAAATTATGTTAAACAAAAAGAAAATGTAACATAAGCTTTTGTCTCTGATTTTTTATTATAACCTTTCTCTTTTTATTGTTTATGCAAGCATGTGTTGTTGCATCTGCAACTTGATAAACATGCAATACTTTACATGTAATATATAAGCTTTTGCCTTCTTTGTTACTCGTGACACTGGATTGATTCTTAATTTCCAACTTGTTTATTCTATCTGTAATAGGGTCCTAACTACTTTGAGATTGATCTGGATGTTCATCGATTTAGCTACATATCAAGAAAAGGACTTGATGCATTTCGAGATCGTTTAAAAGATGGGATTCTTGATCTAGGACTAACCATTCAGGTATCATGTTATGTTTGCCCACATTGTCATTCTAAGCTATAAACATTTGCATTTATGGCCATTAATGATCTAAAATATACTTGCTAGGACAGTGAAGCACCAACCCTCCCTAGCTATTTTCAGATACCATAACCCTTCTTTTTGAAAGAAAGAAAGAAAAAAAAACAAAACACTTAAACTGACCATCATTTTAAATTTCTAATAACAGGCACAGAAACAAGAAGAACTTCCAGAGCAAGTGCTATGCTGCATTAGATTGAACAAGATTGATTTTGGTGATAATGGTCAAATACCGGGACTAATTACCCTTGATGGTGAATGATAAAACGTTCTACAATACAAATAAAATTAGGGTTAAAGTTTGTCCTTTTAAAAGGAGGTAACTTATATCCTTTTAGCAATTTATAACTATATACTAAGAGTAGTATGTAGTACATAATTATAATATTAAAGTATTTTTTCTACTTTCCACATCAGCAAACAATATCGGAAGAGAGAAAAAAAATACAACTTTGATATTATAATTATATATTACTCTTAATACATAGTTATAAATTGCTAAACGGACATAAATTACCTTCTTTAAAAGTACAAATTATTTTCCCATAAAATTATTTATTATGTTCATACTATACTTCCCTGGCTGAACAAAAGTCTTAAGGTCTTTATATTGGATGCAAATGCAGCTCCTGAAGTAACATCTGTTAAAATGTACATGCAACGGCAAAGAAATTAAGAGGAAAATAGACCTGTATTGGCGAATGAAGGAAAGTTGTTTTTTTAAGTAAATGTTGGTGATGATTGATGCCAATATTCTTAACTACCTATAAACATGATTGTGCCTCTTAAGATATTTAGTTATTTTTCTTTTTATTATCTAAACCAATGGAGAGGAGGAAGATGCAGTGGTTGAAAAGTGTTGGCACCGAATAATCACGTACAGAATTGAAAAACAGAAAATAGAGTAAGGAAAAAGAATTGAGACACAGATTTCATTTGGCTCACCCAACATGGGCTATGTCAGAATAATATTTAACTATATTTTCCTTACCGTACTCGTTACAAAGCATTCTTTTAACAAGGAAAATATAAATAGGCTTAAAACCTTGAGCAATGGTAGCTATTTATGAGCTCGATCCTAAATTACTAAAACAGAGAAATAAAATAAAATAAATTTGAGGCCCCGCAACAATATCAGACCTCCATAGGACTCTGTTGATTTTCTTGGCATCTCGCTAACAAAAAATCGTCATCTAAATGTGAAGTATGGGTCATATTTAACAAAAAAGAAAAAGAAAAATAGAAGGTGATGGTTACACTCAGCTATGCAACACATCAAACAAGTGAGGCTTGTTAAATGTCTAGAGACTAGATATGTCTAAATGGACAAGAAGTTAAAAAATCGTCATCTAAATGTGAAGTATGGGTCATACTTAACGAAAAAGAAAAAGAAAAAAGAAAAAGAAAAGGTGATGGTTACACTCAGCTATGCAACACATCAAACAACTGAGGCTTGTTAAATGTCTAGAGACTAGATATGTCTAAATGGACAAGAAGTTAAAATATATTTTTCAGGAAGGGTCATTATTTGTTTCTTCTTCATGATTTATAGAATATGTCAGCACAAAATCCCCATAGTCTCAAATTTTGCACACGAACAATCAGCTGTGAATGTTTCTGTCAAATGGTAGTCAACAATTGCCCACCCTTTTTTACCAACTTCGAGAGACCCTACTCTGTACTTGATAAGATTTTCAGTTGTTAAAATCTTTTCATGAAAGTAATCATGTAAGGCAGTCTTCCACTCCCTTTTAAAGATCTCAAATAATTTTCTTGTGTATCGCTCTCCAGCTATTGCTTCAATGGGATGATTAGTCTCTAAATTTGCTTTTGTATTTCTAGTTTTAAAATCTTCATCTTCTTCTGCATCCCTCCTAGACTTGATTGCTTTGTCATATTGGGTAACAAAGTCATTTAACATTGTATTAGAGTTGACGTATCTATCAAAAAATGCATTAATGCTCTCACTTCTGCCACTCGTGGTCATTCCGGCAAAAAAAGTAACTTTCAAATATACTTTTGCCCAATGATGACGTGCGCAAAAACAATGTCGTGCTCCTGGAAATATCTTAGCAATTTCTTTTCCCACAGCTTTGTCTTAATCAGCGATAATAGCAATAGGAGACTTATCAAACATACATGTCTGAAACTGTTCAAACAACCATGTAAATGTTGCCTCTGTTTCATCTTCTAACAAAACAACAGCAAATAAAATTGATTGTCCATGGTGATTAACTCCCACAAAAGGGGCAAAAAGAAACTTGAACTTGTTTGTTTTGTAAGTCATATCAAACACAAAGACTTCGCCAAATTGAGTATACGCAGCTCTCGACCTACCATCTGCCCAAAAGATGCTTCTTAATGTACCATCTTTTGCCAGATGCATATCAAAATAAAAAGATCCATCAAGAGCAGACTTCCTTTGAAAGTTTTTGATGATGCCTTGACATTCTCGCCCTGCATTATTCTTTCTCTAGCCTAATATAATAGTGCTAATTTGAACTGGGGTAATATTAACTTCTTTGTTCATAGCGTTCACCACCTTTGAGATTTCTGAAGACGCTAAACCCTCTTGATAAAGCTAAGAAACAATAGATTTAGTAAAATCTGAGCGTCATAAATCATTATGAGAAAGAAACTTCTTCACCTTTGAAGGAGTGTTAATCAATGGATGATTGTGTGTATCGTTGAACTTCTCCACAATCCATGATTCATCTACTAACTTTATTTGTAACATAGCTAAACAATTAGTCCTTGTATCCTTTCGTCTTTTGACATTATCCACATCAACTCTTTTATCATTTAGTCTCTTGAGACCTTGCTTTGAGCACACATAATTCCACTTATATGGTTGTTGTGTCTTTGCATTCTTGTTAAAATACTGTTACGTATTCCAAACCCCTTACCTTCAGCATAGTCATTATAAAAACATGTCTTAAAGACTCTACCTAAAATAGGAGCCTCATTGAATCCACTATCATCATCTCCCACAATATCTTGAACATTATCTTCCCCACAATCACCATCTTTGTCTTCCATGATTTCTCACTAATCATCTTCTCCAAACCCATCATTGTTTTTCTCCAAATCAATAACGGCATCAAAAAATACTAAACTTCCACTCGTGTGGTCTTCAATAGTTGTTATTTGGGAGTGATCATGATAAAGATATCAATAACTTAATCAGCAGCACCCACAACCATTTTGACACCGGAATAGCCTCTTTAAACTTGATAAGGAGCTACGCAATTTATATATCTTGTACACAAAATCAGATTTGGGATGAAAAAAAAGCAATAAATAAATAAATAAAAGAAAAAAGAAAAGCTATAATACCATACCAATAATTGCTCTTTCTATGCGCCTTATTGTAGGAGAAGCTGTATCTATAGCAGCTAATCTGCCTACAAAGGTAATTTTAACATAAGTATCAACAGTAGCCTTCATAAAGCACAAATATTATTATATCTATGTCCAACTTCAATCCTCCTTCATTAATAGAGGGGTGATTTCAGTTTCCATATTATTTCTTACTTATAATATACAGCAGAAAGGTTGTTGAAACTGATTAATTTTAAGCTAGTTCATGTAGGGTAATCGAATTGGCATACATAAAACCTTTGTTTAAACTTTATGATTGAAGGTATATTGATACAATAGTAAAGGGAAAACAAAGTTGTGATGCAGGTAAACAAAAAAATGAACTTTGTAAGACCATGTACCTGTGATTAGAGAGAGAGAGAGAGAGAGAGAGAGAGAGAGAGAGAGAGAGAGAGAGAGAGAATGAATGAATAGAAGGGGAAGACGTGAAAGCAAAAAGGCAATTAAAAAGTGTCCTAACTTAAGATGCAATAATTTGTATGCAGCACAGCTTCTTACTTGTATTGTGTGTCTTTCATTCACATTTAGACACCAATAGCAGCTTTTGGTATGTGAGGTTGAGAATGAACCCTAAACCCTAAACTGATTGAAGAAGATGAATTGATCGTGGAAACCGATGACAGAGAATAACGACGCGAAAGAAAAGGAAAATTAGATTTTTTTGCACCTAAGCTAAAACTACACCGTTTTGGGGTAACAGGAAATAATCCTTTGACAGAAATAATATTCCCTTTTAAACAAACCAATTTCTAACCATTTCGTAAAAATTAATAATATCAAAATCAACAATACAATTATTACAAATTTGTTGGAATTGATGGCAAATGAACCCAACTAAAAACTAAAATTATTAAAAAAAATGTTTAATTTTTTTAAAAAAAAATATAATATCATCCATTAAAAAAGGGTTTTACTTCTACCAAAAAAAAAAAAAAAGGAGTGGATGGTGTTATAAATCTCATGTTACATGATATAAGATATGTCATAACACATACTCAAAAAGATATGAGGTCCATTTTATTTTATTTTTTAATGAAATTTACTTATTATTTGTGTCTATGACATGACCACATCTTATCCCATAAAACATGTTACTCATAAAACCCTTTTAAAAAAAAATAGCCTTACACCCTTACACCTTTTTGTACGAGTCTCCTCCCTTAGAGCTCTCTAATAATCTTATAATTTAAGAACTTCCTGTATTGGAGCTCCCATCACTCTCTCCCTTGATATTCTCTTCTTATTTTTATGAATTAGGTTTAAGAGTTTGTTTCTTATTTTATTTGGCTGTCTAGAATCTTACAAAATCCCCACTCTTCTAATTCTTATTAGGATTCCAAATATTTTAGTTTTGGGTCAATTTGGTTGTTTACAAATTTTCTTTTAAGTTTATCTTTTAAAACTTGCTCAAATTATTTCAAAATATTTTAATATTACACCTAAAAATAAGGAATCCATAAAATTTATGAGAGTGAATTCACCTTATAGTTGTAATTCTCTTATATAATCATTTCATGTTAAGTAATATATAAGATGATCAATTTCCAAAATTTATAGAGAGGAGTTAAAATACTAAAATCCCAAATAGAGGTTACCATTATCAAATAAAATCAAGTAAAAATCTAAATAATTATTAAAGTTTATGACTCGTGTAATTTTACAACATATCACCCCTAAAAAATTCAGAATACAGCTTCAACCAATCCTGCACCTGACAGTTGAAGAAAACAGCATTTCTGGAGCCAAAATCCAACGAGACACCCTTCACTTTGTCATAGTCACGCGGGAAATGAAAAGTTTTGGGTCATGATTAAAACTTTCACTAGCATATTTTTTATTTTATTTTTTTAGAGATATTCCAATAACTTTTTCATTGCTTCGCGATTAGTCTAATTTGGAGCAGGTCGTGATTAAGGCTTTAAACCCTTTCTAAAGATGGTATTGGAAATAATCGAACACATACTCTCACTCTCACTTGTTCAGTTCTCTTGACACCAACTAAACTACCATCATTTGATTTTCACTGACATATTTTAGTTTCATGCAATTATTTTGTTGTGTTTCTGTGTCCAAAGTTCCAGAAGAAGGCTCAAATTCAATTAATAAGTTGATGGGATTAGTGTTTCACATATGGTAAGGGATAATTTTATCTCCTACATACACATAAAAATATATAGGATTCGTTATCAAAAAAAAAAAATATATATATATATATATATATATATATAGGATTCATATTTTCTTTTTCTCTATATTCTATTCACATGGTCTCACGTGAGTTCCACGTACTTTTATGTATTTGTAAAAAATAAAATTACCTTCTACCAAATATTAATCTAAGTTTATTGTTTTCATTGAAAGCCGTAATGACAATTAGAATGCATTTGTTAATATTAAACGAAAAAATTGTCAATTGTAAGCATATTCGACTTTCATTGGTAATTGATTTCTATTTAGGCAAAAAAAAAAAAAAAAAATCAAACTGTTTCCATTTTAAAGTTTTAAACTCGTTTCTCTAACTTTTTTTTAAAATATCTTTTTGTACCAACAACATGGATCTACTTTCATAAAATTGTTCCAGCTTAACCAATAATTCCCTCGCTCGAACCAAATTTGTTGAGTAATCAATGAACCGGTATTATTATCATTAAGCTGATTTTTATCTAACACTAACGAAAGAAATTGTAGGTATAATCTTCATCATAATTTTTGTTATTAAATTAATACAATAGGATTTTTTAACGTTGTTAGCACTACTAACAGATTAATTTAACTTGACTCCTATGTAGCAACAATGATGTTTTGTCATATACATTAACTGAATTAGTATGTAAGAAGATGGAATTAGCCTTTAGAAAACGTTGTATTAATTTAATAAATTAAAAGACTAATTTACAACAAAAATCAATCAAAGGATGTATTTGAAAAATAAAAAAATTAGAGATCTTTTTTTTCTCTTATTATAACTAGCAGTGAAATGGTTCCTTGTCTTGTGATGTTATGTTGCCTTTATTTATATAATATATATGTTCATTAGCATTGATCATTGAGGCATAAAGCTTTAATGAATTGGGAAGAAGTGTTTTCCTCAGTTTTTCTTGAAAAAGTCATGCAGGAATGTTTGCTTTTACCCTTCATGCCCAAAACAGCAATACATGTAAACAAAGTGACTATGGCCTTAACTCTTTGTTAATTACTTGTGCTGTCCAAATAGGTTTGGCAACAACATGAGATATGTCAGAATACTTTGAGATTCTTCTTTTGGTGCAGTTCTTTTTTCTTTTCTTTTTTAATATTATAGGTTATTTAATTGTTGAGAGAAAAAAGTGCATGTACTAGGATAATGAAATTCCATCAGAAAAGTAAACCATTCTTTAATTATACAATCTTCCATTTTTGACATCTTCCATATGTAATTTTATATTCTGGTTTTGATAGAAGGGTATGAACAGTTAACTCTTGTGATCAAAAGGAAGGTAGAACCACCAATATGTCAAAAGAGGTCAAGTCAGAAGTTAGAATGGTTCAGATGCCGCTAAGAGAGTTCAGCATTGGCCAAAATGTTTTATCAAGCACCCTTGTAGAGTTGAAGATTACTCCACTCCCCTAATCCTTGCATCATTTGTCTGTAAACCACAAATTGATTTAAAATGTTGTCTTAAACAACAATGACTTTTAATTTACTCTTAAAAAGATGTAGGACTCAAACTAACATGGACTACATTAAGATGAGTTTCTCTTGGGGCCTACTTCAAAAACCAACCAAGATGCAGCACTAACCAAGCAATTTAATAGTAGTCTACATATAAAAGAAAAATATAGAGCACAACTAGTCTATGTAGTCATTGGGCCTTTTGATCATAATGATGCGAAGGAAATATTTTACTCTATTGATTCAAAATCCAAATATTTTGTCAAAATAATGCAGTGAGATACGCACAGGAGTGTGCGCATTCAAGTTGCTCATGGAAAAGGTGCGCGACTTGAATGCGTACACTCGCCATGTATGTCTCACTGTATTATTTTGACAAAATATTTAAATTTTGAGTCAATGGGATAAAATATTTTCCTTGTCACATTAAATAGGTCAAAAGGCCTAGCCGTGGGATTATAAATGGATATGTGCTGAAAAGAATTCATGTGACCCTGACTGCCATAGCTCCAGAGGTAAATGAATCTAATGGTAAAATAGAAATAGATGAAAGTCTAACTTTTGTATGTATAACAATGCCCCAAATAAAAATACATTATTTACCTCTTCCAAACCTTGATTTACGAGCTGCATGCCGCATACCATTTTCATTCCAATGTGCACCTTGTTCTCTGTGGCCCTGTAAAATTTTTGGTAAAGAACACAATATGTAACATGATACAAATAGAATACATAGGTATTTTGGACAATATAAAAAATTCATTTTACATCTACTATTCAGAAATAAAGTGGAATTTTTTGCATGCACATGCATATAAACTCATCTATACATATATCAAGTGTTAGTACACACTTGCCAAGTCTGAAGCTCATGTCAGTTTGTGTTAACAGCAAGTGGCACTTGGAGTTTAATTTAACAATGATAACCTTGTGGTTTTGTGTGATCTAAAGCATTTGTTTACAGTCACATGAGGATTTCATATCTACCTGAGGATTTATCAGTTCTGCAGGATCAAAATCCATGGATACCCTTTGTTTGGTTAAATCATATGTGCCTTTTGCAAAGTTTGGATCAAGTGCACTGATTTTGCTTCTTGAGCCATCTGATAGTGTGGATGAAGCATCTTGTTTTCTTCTTTTTGCCCATGTAAAGCCACTAGATCCTTGGACCTGTGTTGGGACACTATAGCCTTTACCATTAGCATCATTCATCATTTGAGAAGCCTCTGACATTGCATCCAATGCAGGCTTTGGTTGGTGCATGGCTCCTCCTTTTCCCCTTGTAAGATGTGCTTTACCATCATCTCTACGAGCATTTTGAGGAATGTTCTGCATTTCCTTCAAAAAGAAGGATAGGTAAGTAAACAAAAGTATTAATCTTCATGTCATGAAGCATTGTACATAAAAAATGAGTACCTCTTTTGAAGTTGTTTTATTGAAATTGTTCGGTTCTTGCAAAACTTTAGAGACTCGTCTTTGTTGCCTTCTTGATGTTGCAGCCTCTCTTATTTTACCTACACTCGTCTTTTTCCTGAGAGTAATCATAGAAATAGGAAATAAAGCACTCAGTTTTATTAGAAACCATAATCAGGTACACTATCCACTTTAAATAACTTGCTTGGTAATGGTTTATATGAACATTCAAAGTAATAGGAGGTTATGAATATAGACAGGATGATAAACAAAATTTTCACTCCAATTGTGCATTCATGTTTAGGTCCTGAAGTTTATGCAACCTATAAGTTTCGTTTCACAAGCACAACACACATAATAGGGGTGTTCATTAACCGATCCAAACCGATTCAAACCGCGGTGACCGAACTGAAAAACCGATAACCGAATAAACCGAAAACCGAAAAATCAAAAACCGAAAAAAAACTGCAAATTTTAATTGGATTGGATCGGTTTTCGGATAGGTTGATGAAAACCAATCCGATCCAATCCAAACCAATCCAATATATTAATTTTCCTCTACTTACTTGGATTTTTTCTCAATCATAGCCCAAAAATGTCTAAACCCAAGACATGTTAACCCATCAACTACACCTAATGAATAAGACTTAGGAATAAGACTCAAAGCAGGAGAAAAATTCAATTGCATGAATAGCTATTTCCATGACAATTTTTAATGAATAATAAAGATCACTATAAACTCTTCCTATGTATGTATGCATGCATAAGATGTAACGAATCGGCCATAAAAGAAAACAACTTTCTATATAAGATGAACCCCCAAATAATTTGAGATAAAGGTGTTGTTGATGTTGAATAAAGACCACAATAATTTACCTGTATTCATCGTCTCGACTTTTAGCATCCATTTCTTTGCTAGGTGGATATTTTGGAAGGCTTGATGGATTGCAAGCATATGGCTTGGTGCTGAAATACTACACAGAGTATACCATGAAACATAAAGTCAGAAATCCAAATTAATTAAACATAATTTGGATAACAAGTGCAAACATCATAACAAATTAACATTTTAAGAATAACAGTAATGAAGTATACGCATGGAACATCTATTCTTTATCATAATAAGAATCCTTCTAAAAATGAGGATAAACAATATATAAACAAAACTCAATGGAATTTACCTCAGACATTAAGGCAGAGGAGGCAGTCCCACGCTTGTAGGGGTCAATGGACAGTAAAGTCTCTAGCAGGTTTATAGCACTTTCAGGAAAATCTGCACACCTTTCCCGAAGAGAGCTTTCATAACTAGTCTGAGGCTTAAACATTGTTGCATGAGGAAGCTTACACTTCTTCCAGAACTCATCAGGTGGAGAACCACACAGCTTAAAAATTTTGTGTAATTGTTCAACCTGTAGACTCAGTGTTAAAGTGTAATTAATGAACTGGTGCATGGTTTGTGTTATCTTCTTATCCCTTAGTTATCTTAACTTCAATATATGATTTTCTAGTTAACAATTAACAACTTCTTTCTTTGAACTGTATATACAATAATATTTGTAAAGAACCAATTCAACCCAAAAGCTTAAACTGTTAGACGAGGGCTTCTTTAATAGTTTATATTATACTCTAACACGGCCCCTCACACGAGAACCCACTGGGCTTAAAGGATGGATAATGCACAGGTCCATCTACCTGTACTAAGAAAATTCCACAAGAGAAAGTGGGGGGGCGGCCGTGAGGATCGAACCCGGGACACGAGGTTCTGATATCATGTAAAAAACCAATTCAACTCAAAAGCTTAAGCTGTTAGGTGAGAATCTCTTTAATGGTTTATATTATACTCTAACAATATCATAACAGTCCCAATGACTATACCATCTGAAAGGCATGGAGAAACTGTTTTCACTAGTAAAAAACAATTGCTTCTTGTTTACACACAAATTAAGACCCCAAACAAATGCATGTGTTGTTGAATAAATGATTAAATACAATACATCAATTATGAGGATTACCTCAGTTCTCCCCTTAAGGATAGGCTTCGCCAGAAAAAGTTCTGCAAATACACAGCCTACACTCCATAGATCCACTGATACTCCATAATTGGTTGATCCCATCAAGAGCTCAGGAGGGCGATACCATAGAGTCACTACACGACTTGTTAAGTGATGCTTGTTATTTGGGCTAATTGTATTTGCTAATCCAAAATCTCCTATCTTGAGAACACCTTCATTGTTCAACAAGATATTGGATACTTTTATGTCTCTATGGATAATCCCACGTACATGACAATGCTCAATTCCACTCAATAGCTGCCTCATGTAACACTTTATCTGTGGAGAGGAAAACAGTGAACAAAAATGTAACATTCAATGTAGAAAAGTGGCCTAGCTAACTTTTGAACCCCCAAAAATAAATAATGGTGAAAGAAAAATAGAAAAATGAAGGAACCAAAAGAAAAAATAACAAAGTGAGTCACCAATGCAGTCTTAATAATTGTCTCTCCCAGAAGCTTTAAAGTTTGTGGCACTGAGTTATATTATTCAAATAAAGTAAATGAGTATAAAAGAGAAAAAAAAACTATGGCTTTTCTACACACTG
Source organism: Gastrolobium bilobum (assembly GCF_033153095.1). NCBI lineage: Eukaryota > Viridiplantae > Streptophyta > Magnoliopsida > Fabales > Fabaceae > Gastrolobium > Gastrolobium bilobum. The sequence continues at coordinate 179,087 of NW_026896849.1, read as the reverse complement.
TAACTATGAATTTGGAAACATAGAGATTAGATATAACCAGCCAAATACTTCTTATTAGTTTTCAAAAAACAGAGAAATTGGACATCTACCATGGACCTCGGTTCAATCAATCAGTTCATCGATTACTCGACTAGTCCGATTCGCGTCAGATAGAACCACATGGACAGCAAAACTCGCCCTACCAAGTTTTTAGTACAGATGCATTTCTAGGAACTAGAACTCGAAACCACTGGTTAAACTAGAACAACCCCTTACTAGCTGATTCACGTGCTTGGTGATTTGTTCAATCAATGTTAATGTGGAGCATACTGCATATCATTCTTTAAAGACATAGATTTATAAGAAATGAGATAGCTAACAAACCTGTGAGTCAGTGAAGACAATGTCAGGACGTGATACTAGGCCAGCAAGATCATGCTCCATGTATTCAAACACAAGGTATATGCTATTTGATAGTCGAGCAGTGATTATACCCTCCAATTTCATGATGTTTGGATGATCAAGCCTACGGAGAATTGTTATTTCTCTTGCCATGAACCTTATGCTCTCAGGTTGTAAATTGTCAAAACGCACCTTCTTCAGAGCAAACATCCTCCCAGTTTCAACTTCACGTGCTCGGAACACACTGCTATATGTACCTTGTCCAATCTATAAAAACGGAAACATTGAAAAACTAATCATAAAACCAAAATGGTTGACCACATATTCACACACAACATGACAAAGCAAATACAGATTAATGAAAATGAAATTAATCATTGTAAACCAAAAAAATATACTTTTGAGCTAAGAATTTGAACACGCTAAGTTTAGCTTGCTCAACTAAGATCTTTACATGCTTGTTCCTAACTCATCATCAGCTGGTTCACCAGTATAACGTTAAATAATTTTTTGTTTTTTTACTAGTTTAAGGCAACATTTTCAATGAAGAATACAATAAGAACTTAAATTACATATAAACTAAAATTCTTTAGTATTCCTGTTATTTTGATAAAAAATGTTTCAGTATTCCAGAATAAATTAATATTATGACTTTTTTTTTTAAGGACTGTAAAAAACATCAAAAAAAGAGAAAGTAAAAGAACAACAAATACTTTTATTATATATTAGACTAGTACAGTGACATGAACTGCATTTCAACTGAATTTATCTCCAAAGTCAAAAACTTCGAATTTAAAAATCAACTGTCCCCTCCTACCATTTAAAGATCAAGCTCGTTGGCATTCAGAATCACTGTCTATGCCCTGAATAAATTTTTGGCACTACCATTGTACTAAAAATTGAGTGCATCTTATCAATAAAAATATGATATATCAGCCAATTTTTTTTTTTTTCTGCCAATTTTTTTCTCTCTTATCTGATGTGTAATGCTTTTATTGATGAGATGTCCTAAATCTAAGTGCAACAGTAGCACCAAAAATTTATTGCCCTTAACTATATTCCACCAATGCCATTAGGGATGGGACCACCCTTCTTAATAGCTCCAATAAGTTACATAGTTTTTTTTTTCTTTCACCAACCAATTCATAGGTAACTTAATTAGTCGGGTTCGTGGGCTAAGGTCCATCGAATGTTTTGTCACAGAATGTCTTTTTTATTGTGGAATTCGTCTTTAAGCATATATTCTTACGAGTACATAGTTATAAATGATAATATTAAAGTTATTTTTTTTTCTCTTTTTTATTTCAGCAAAAGGAAAGAAAAAAAGGAAAACAACTTTAATATAATAATTATATACTTTCTGAATACATTATTAAAAATGAATTGCAGTACAAAAATCTCGTTCTTACATCATAATATTTATATTTTCCATTGTATATCTCAAAACAACATTTTATTAAAAGAAAAAAGAATGGAAATTTGAATGGTGCAATGCAATAAGCAATAGGTAATAGTACCTTATCTAACTTTTGAAAAGAATCAGCTTTGAGAGGAACCCATCCTTGTACAGCTTCTGCTGCAGCAGCTGTGAGCCAAGAAGGCCAACCAGCAGCATTCTGTTCAGCCTCAACATACCTATGAGAGAACCCAATCTTGAAGCTGAAAGAACTACTACTTTTCTTTGAGTTGTTCTTGCTGAAATTTTTCTTATGTTCCTCTGATGATGTTCTTGGTTCCACAACCAATAACCCAGAATGTCCCCTCGAAGATGCATGAACAACCTCAACAATGTCACCGACCGCCGGCGACGGAGGAGAATCTCCGGCAACCGCATTTTTGGAGTTAATACAACCCATTTTTGATTAAAAAAAATGGATGATGATTATGATGATGATTGTAGGGGAAATTCCCCCCTACATCAACACCCCCCAATGCGGTTGCTGTACCCAGAATATAAAGGGAGTCACAGAAGAAGACAATGAGAAGAACCCAGAAACAGAGGCATTTGGAATTGCAGGAAAAATGGTAGCTTTGTTGTGGAACACAACAATCCCCTGTTTCTCTCTCTCTCTCTCTCTTCCCCTGTTTTTCTCTGTCTCTCTTTCTCTCTCTTCCCCTGTTTTTTTTTTTTTTTTTTGTTTCTCTCTGTCTTGTATTCAATTTGACCAATCCTTTCTGTTTTCCCAACTGGGCATGCGAGATCCCCGGGAGAATAGGGGGTGGAGGATTTTCAAGCCTGAAATGGTTCATTTTTATTTTTTTATTTTTTTGTATTGTAAAAATAAATAGGAAAAAAAATATGGTGTAATGTGACAGTTTGGATTTGGAGAATGTGTTATGATTTTGAGTTAGTTGCTTTTTCATGCTTTGGTTGGATATAGACAAGGACAATGAGAAAGACAGTGATGTATGATGTTATGACTCTGTGCAATGCAATGGTGGCAGTTGTTGCAACAGCTCCATCAGGAGAATGCAGGATTGTGTTGTAATTTGACACCTGTTTAGTTGTTAATGTTATTATTGGCCAGTTTTCTATTTTTGTGACCTACCCTTCCATATTTCTATTCTGTATAATTGGATATAACTATTTTTTTTTTACAAGAAAAATGTTTGTCCTTATTACTGTCTTTTTACTTAAAATTAGTGTTCACTCATTTTATCTCCATAATTTTTATTGTGTATCTTTTTCTCTCACTTAAAAGGACACAACTTTATATCCTTTAAAAGAATACAATTATATGTTCTTTAAAAGGACCAACATCAAATCTTTTTTTATTATTGAGAAATTTTATTTATATAATTTTTTTCTTATGAGTTATTAGCATGATTATATTTTTATTAAGTTAAAATACAGTCACATTTCCAATTAAAATAATTTTTTTGGTCAAAAAATATTATTTTAGCTCCTTAATATATCTCCTTTGGTTCATGTTAACTAAACTCAAATAATAATGTTGTGAAAGATTTTGGACACAAAATGTCACAATGCAAACGAAAGCCGACAAAATAATTGTTGCTATAAAATTGTAAGAAATTTTTTATGTATTTATCATTATTTTTTGAAGAGAGATAGATACAATTTTCGATGACAAGAAAAATGTAAAAATTTATTTTGAGAAAGCCGTTTCTGTGCTGCAATACTTGTCATAAAGTGGCCCCAAAAATGAAAAAATATAAAGTAAAATGAATTAAATAAGGTAAAGAATACTTTAACGGGTGGACATCATTCGATTCGTTTTTTTATGTCAATTTGACTGAACCAGTAAAGTGGCTTAATTCGTGTGAATTGCACTATTTTGGAGAAAATGATCCAAATTTTAAGTTTATTTGAAAAAAAAAATATGGTGTTCGGGGTTTATACCGCTAGAGAGGCCTATTAAACTTAAGTCCAAAGGCTCAACCCATCCATGGACACAAGATCCTCTTCCTCGTGATCGCCTATAAATAACCACCTGATAAAACGATTTCTATAATTGCCACGACCGTTACTTCAACATGGAAAAAATGTTTTTCTTTTTAAATAATACACTTTGTGTCATTTCGCTCTTAGAAAGATATGGATCCACAACTTTACTTTTTCTTTTCATTCTCTCTTCTCTTTTATCTAGTTTTTTATCAAATTTAAAATAACACAATTTTACATAATTTATAATGACATCCACTTTTTCCCTTTGACAATGGCTCCGTACCCATGATTTTTATGCATAATAGTTTATGAGAGCCATTATAAATACAAGAATAGTATTTAAGAAGGAGATAGATTATTTTTAGGTTTATTTTTCCAGCAAATTTCATAATAATTGATTTTGAAGCTGACAAGGATGTGGCTATTATATTGGATAGGCCATTCTTAGCTATGGAGGATGCTATAATTGATGTTGAAACAGGAGAAATGACTATGAGGGTCAATGAGAAAAATAAGACTTTCAATGTCTTGAAAGTCATGAATTTCATGGATGAAGATTCTAATGATTGTTCTGCTATTTCTGTTTTGGATCATCTGGTTAATAATCACGTGTTCTTAAATAGAAAAAATACTAACTTAGGAGAAGGCAACTTCAATTATATAGAGTCTAAACCAGCCAACCCACTTTTGAAATATTTGATTCAAAATAAAATAATCAATTGATTTGATATAAGACAAATTGTTCTAAATTTGAAGATAAGAATCAAATTATTTCCAATCAAGTTTAGATGGTTAAAGCATTGCTGGAGCAGGCATGTGAATAAAGATAATACTTTTATTTTTTTATTGGACGCTCAATGAAACATTAAATAGGATTAAAGTAGTTTATTTGGTTAGTTTGTTAGTGTATTAGTTATAGTTAGAGCTTAGGATGGTTTAGCATGTGTAACTTTTGTCTTTTCTTGTTTAGATTAATTTTCTGACCACTTTTAACTTCTTACAAATGTGTGTGATGTTGTACATAATATGTAGATCCTTTGATTTGCTTACAGTGTCAAGTGTAATTGCTGTCTTTGTAAAAAGTAAAATGGAACTTGAGCTAAAAAAAATGTTGAAGTGGATGGGTCTGATAAGTCTAATATAATAAAGCAATTCTAAGTGCTTAGTGAGAATAAGAGTGTGGACAAACCTCTTAAGTTTGGGGTAGCAGCATAGTAGAGCTGCACTAGAAGCACTCTCCTGGTACTTTGAGTTGTCAGCAGCTAAGATTAATTAGCACAATGGTATATAGAGTGGCAGAGTTATATGTGGACTTTGCCAATGGATATATATAAAAGGTAAAACTAATATTATGTTGCATAAAATAATGTATCTCATATTGTGAAATAAAACTAAGGTGAGATCCATTAAAAAATAAAAATAAAATTAAAATGAGTCCCACGTTAGTTAATTTTGTTTCACAACATGAGGTACACTATCTTATGCAACGTGAAAGAAGCTTGAATTTTTTTTACTAACTGGGTTAGTGGATACCCAAGGTATTGGGTAATTTAATTTAGTTAGTCCAATTTGTTAAGTTGGGGGTGCACTTGTCTACAAATGAAATTTTTAGAAAGTGCAGATGTCCAATACTAAACCCATACAGGCTTCCTATATTCTGGTCGAAGTATATACTTCTTTGGCCCATGTCACTTAGTGACGAACATATACAATATGCACTGAGAGTTTAGTTATTAAGAGGAAATTAATTATAAAAAAAAAAAGGAAAAGAAGAGAGGACGTAAAGAGAAAAGTATAGTGTATCTGGTATAATTTTTTTTTTTTTAACTCTTAGCTATATTTGTTTGGATCCATGTAATTTTTTTAAAGTCGAATGTCAGTATGCACTTGGGGGTACTATACAATGGGCTGTGATTTCTAAAAAAGAGGTAGGAAAGTTATATATATATATATGGGAAATAGTTTTCTCATTTTACATAAGAAAATTTTTTCATGTTACACTCACAATTAAAATGTGGGACCTATCTTGATTTTTTGGTTTTCTCATTTTTTTATGAACCCCACTCATATATTGTGTGTATAACATAAGAAAATATTCTTATGTAAAATGAGAAAATTAATTCCCTATATATATATATATATATATATATATATATATATATATGAGTTAAATGGATGTAATGTTACATGAAAACAAAAAAAATTCCAGTTGATAGATCGATTTCCGTGCTTTCTATTTTTTTTTTCTTTTTTTTTACAAATATGTGGGTCGTGTGATTGTTTTGTTTCAACAGGAAAAGTTTGTTTTTTTCCGATTACATAATGCTAGCTTAACTCTCTCTCTTTCTCTTTATATATATATATATATATATATGAGGCAGGATCCTTTGACATCAGTATCAAACTTAAAGTTTGACACCTCATCTTAGAATCGTTAGATAAAAAAACATCGATGGTGTCATATGCTTACAAATCAGAGTCGTTGATGTTTTTTTATCTAACGGTTCTAAGATGAGGTGTCAAACTTTAAATTTGACACCGGTATCAAAGGATCTGCCTCTATATATATATATATATGGCCTTATTTTCGTATCCTGACCTTTGGCCCATTTATCTTTTGACCCAACTTGTACTAGCTTGTGCATTGTTAATGTATAACTACTTTTTAAACCTGACAATTGTCAGTTCTCCTTTTTCCCTCGATCTGGTGCTTTAGGTTAGCTGCTACTTGATAAGAGCATAAAAGGTAACTCTTACACAGTTGGGATGTAGAATTTTTGATGATGCTTGAGTGGTCTAAGATGAGGTTATTTCAGCCATTAATTGAACCTCTGTGATCATCCATTACCCAGTGACTTGAACCCTATCAATGTGACAAGACATGTTATTGTTTACTCTGACTTGTGTAGCTATACTTTACCAACACACCCTTGTGTTAAACGAATGTGCAGTTTGTACACCACCATCAAGCTTGACCGAAAACCTTCCCCTCTCCCCTATCCTCTTAGGTTTTCGTCAAAAGTTTCGATGAAATTTAATTTTCATCATGAGTTACTTTTTGGAAGTGAAGAAAAAAAAAAAGAACTGGACCGTTGGATGAGAACAGGCATGGTTGGACAACAATGAATCTTTGGATATGTGGTTATTTTTAGTTAAGTAGAGAAATTAGACTTAGGAGTTTTCAAAAAAAATTTGTTTCAGTTTTTCTCAGTAGTAATATTTTTCTTTTTGAATGTTCTTGAAACTCTTTTGGTTAAGTTGCGTGTAATTGTTCCTAGTTCTTGACATTGAAGAGCATTGACAATGCATCTTGACATTGACATGCAATCTGATCACTCTACTTATTTCTAGTTGTAGTTTAGGAATTTCGATTCTTGAAGCATTGGTCTGTATCTTTCACTTTGAGTTCTATTTTTTGGATATTTTGTAATGCATGTTACCTTCAGTTCAGATTTAGCAAATTTCGTTTGTTAGTATGGGTTTCTAAATTCTTTTTCTGGGATTCAAGATGATTGGATTATTCTTTACTTTTATGAACACTGTAATATTTTCTTTTGTCTCATTTGATTAGCAAGATTTTGATTTAAAGTTCAAGAAAACTATGGGAATGGATCTTGGATCAATTTAGCATAATTGTGATTGGGAAATCATGTTCTGTTCTTTTGCTAATTAAACCCTTGAGGTTAGGGAGAACCCAATGAGGTATTTGATATAATTCTTGAAGATTCAGAAGACTGTGGGAAAAGACCCTTCTGAGGAACAAATTTGAAACTAGGAAGTTCCAACTAAAATAGCCATAGTAAGTCAAATTTTGTGATAAAAGTGCCTTAACAGTGGAAAAATGTAGGAATACGAATTGCATTAGGGAAGTCCAGGATTCAAGAATTCCAGAATCTTTTCATTGTTGATATTTTGTACTTAACCATTTTAGTTCCACTTGTTAATCTAATTTTAATTGCAAAATCAATTTCATTCAATTCTTTAGTTTAAAAGTGAGATTACTTACAATTCAAGAATTAAGGAATAGAAATAAGAAAAAGGAATTAAAATCAATCGTTCCCTGAGAACAATCTTGACCATCTGATCTATACTACCCAACAACCATTCAAGGAATCCAGGAGCCTGCCATAAGGAATTTGATGGGAGTTCATCATCGTCTTTAGAGCTGCGGTGTCACTTTGCGGGGAGACAGATTATTTGCTTTGTAGAACCTTTCGTGTTTTCTTAATGAAGCAGGCTTAGAGTGGTTTACTGCACTTCTAGAGAACTCTGTTGATAGTTGGGCAGACCTAGCATTGCGTTTTACCCAGCAATTCATGCATTGCGGACCTCAACTGAAGACCACCCATAATCTTTGTAGAAGTCACGACATAATATGGGAAGCAATTACTCATTAATCTTGCCTTTTGCAGGCCAAAATGTGTAAGAGAGAATTATAATTGCATCTACCAGCAATTACACCATGTTTTTCCATACTATCAAACAATTGACATGTTTTTTCATAGAATTTTCCTATTCAATAAGCTTTAATCATCACACTGAACTCAAGGGTGATGAGATTCTTCCTTTCTTGTCACCAAATGAAGAACTTGCCAGCTTCCAAAAAAGTATACTCATGCCCCCCATATGCATAAATGTTGGCAGCATAGCACTCAGATGTCATATTGTCATCTAGATGAAACCTTTGAAACCACAAAATAATTATCCTTCATAGTCACAACATTCTAGCAGTTCCAATTTTAAAAAGAAAATAGCATTGGCAAGGGAGGAAAAAATAAGAGGCTTAAGTCCTAAAAAATTTCAACAAATTAAGCTCCAGAAATCCTGTATGCCAGTTACCCAAAGTGACCTTTGAAGTCTTGACACCAACACCTGTTGAAAGAGGTCGATGTCGCAAAGGAGGTCAGCAAAGAGGTTGAGGTAGAGTAAAAGTCTTATACTGATGTAAGATGATCCTACCCCTTTATAATAACTCATGTTCACAAAAATTGAACATAAGACAAATTAAACATTTGAGAGCAAATGATATATGGAAAGGTCCAAACTAAACTGGTTATTGAGAAAAGGTATGTTCTTATATACAAGTGAAGGCTGCATTTGTTAGCCAAATAGGAAAATTAAATTAAAGAATAAAAGGTCAAAAATTGAATTCCCTAAGTTATAATTATCTTATGATGAAATTAAACAGACATATCATGGTACACAGATCACATGAACACATCTCAATCATTGTCTGGTGCTAAGAACCTAAATAGCTGACTCATGAAACTAAAAATAGTGTCAAAGTTTAGAATAACAGCATTATATGCAGGGTATACAACACATTGGCTCGTGTAAGAATATTAGTAGAGCAAAACTCAGAGATATACACTTTTAAACTTTGAAAACTGAATGAAATTAGAGATTTGACATTAAAATTGGAACATGTTTGTTTTAAAAAAGTTATAAGGTTGAATTATCTATTTATATTGGTTTAAATCTTACCCTCATTTAACGACTCTATTTTATTAATGACGTGCGACTATAGATGCAAGTGAGATGAGTAACTAATTAAAATTGAATAAAGACTTGTTATTTATTATTTTAAAAATCCCTCACAAAGTAGGGTGTGGACAAATGGTGAGATTTATAGTCAAGTTAAAATGACTATTTTCTCCACATTTTTAACTAGCAAAGCAAAACATTGAGTTATTACATTTTAGAAAAATATGGAAGAGGTTGCTTGACTCCAATGTTGATAATGATGATGTTGATATGATGCTCAATGTGTTTTAATAGCAGACTGCAATGATTATACTTGAGTTGTATGCTAACATTTCATCTGCAGGCAACTAGTCGTTATTGATTGAGTAGTTGGATCTCGATTTTTCACATTCTGATGCTCCACCAAATTGTTGGCGAAACACGTTTATTGAAGATGAAGACATTGCATTGCACATAGATGTTGATTTGGGAGCCTGAGATGAAGAGGACAATGAAGAAGTTCCCCTTGACGATAGTGAATCTGATTCAGACGTGGAGGTCAATATTGTCGAGATTGTTGTCCTAACGGTGTTAATACCAAAGAACATCCACATCATTTGGACAATTAGTTAATTAATTGAATGGCTTATTTTACATATCATGTTTATGTTGTGTTTGCAAATTATAGATTGTTTGTACGTGTATATCACAGGCGTGATATTCATTCTGGAGTGCTAGTGAATACTAAACCTTTACTAATTGGGATCACCTGATCAAGAATTGGATATTGTTGTGGTTGGCGTGGATGATTCTTGGCAATTAAGAGATGAATTATTTGCTAACAAAGAATTTGATAGTAAGAAAGACAAACACACTTGTGTGAACCCTTATTTTTGACGAGACCACATACAACTTGATCTAACTTCATCTGTTTGTAAAATTTAGTATTACTACACTCAATATTTGATATTTGTGTGTGTACAACAAAAGGTGATTTGTTTAATTAACTTATTTTCCCCGAATGAGTTTGTGGAACCTACGAATCAGGAAAAAAAATTACATTTAATTAGTGTCGTGAGGGCTTTTTATGACACTCATTTTATCTGAAAGAAGATTAAAAGAGTGTCACGTTGGGGAAACGCAATACTTGATTAAAAAAAAAATTCCAAGGACATAGGTTGGGGAACTCAATATGCCCAATGAAAAATAATTTTTTAAATGCATCAAACATAAAAATTAGAGATTAAAAAACTGCAATGTGATCAAAAAGCCAAATGGGAAAATTTTCTTACAATAACAGAGATGATTTCGTCATTTTCAAAACCCAAAACCAGTGCACGCTCTATTAAGAGAGGAAGAAATCTTTAATTTATCATAGGAAGTGACAAATGGATCCTATGACTGGTAAAAGGAAGATCTTGGGCATACAGATTGTTTTTCAAGTAAACATAAACAGCAAGTGGTTCAGTAGAAAAAAAATGAAACAAAATTAAGAACTGTTGTATGTTTAAATTTGAAGTTTCATTAGCTTCGTAGTTATTATTACTATAATCGTATCGTATAAGTTTATTTGATTTCAAATATTGTTTACAAAGTATGGATCTGAATATTTCATATGTTTACAAAATTACAGACTACAAAAACAGGGACGGAAAGAAAAAGAGAGAAGACCAAAGCTTAAATTGCGATTTTTTTTAAAAAAAAATATGAATTATTATTTTTTAAGTAGTGCTCCTCCCAACCAGTATTATTTTTTTTAGCTCACTTTTATTCACCCTTGTAACTTGCAAGTAATTAAAAAAAAAATTATGGAACTCTAAGCATGTTATCACTCGGTTGTAATATGAATCACTAGCTTCACCCTAGTAACTTGCAAGTAATTAAAAAAAAAAAATTATTGAACTCTAAGCATGTTATCACTCGGTTGTAATATGAATCACATGCTTCATTGAAGACATTTGGAGATTCCTAAATAATGTGTGAGACACAATCTTTTCTCTACTCGTTTGAGTTTTTGACAACATGGCATTATAGGTAGGTCTAATTGCTCTCATTTCTGGTCAAACAGATAGAAATTCAGAGAAACAAAAAGAAAATGAGAGAGAGGGGAATAATCAGAAAAGAAAAATGAGAGAGAGGAAGAATCAGAGAAGGAATATTGACGAGTGAAGCTGACATAACAATATTCAGCTAAGAGAGAAATTATAACAAGATTTAACAAAACTGAAACAAACTTAGATCTAATTCCCTGAACATACTACACAAAGACTATAATACCATATAAGTTTACTACCAATATCCAGTCACCTGGGCATGATCTAAAAGTTTACCATATCTAAAAAATCATATATAAGTTTTTCTTGCAACCCGACATTATACGTATGTTCGATTTCTATAGTCTGATATTACCTAGGAGGAATTGGAAATTAAGTGGGAACACATCCGTCCGAATCTTAAACTAGCTAAGAATGAAACACAAAGGAAAGGTTTCAAATATTAAAGGAGGTGAACAATGTCCAATATAATTTTTCAATTTCGAAATATCAATTGTCCTCAATATTAAGCACATTTAATTTAAGACAAAAAAAGTTCCAAAATATGGCACAGTCAAAAGCAGAGACAAGAATTACATCAGATTAAAAAAATCGATCCGTAGAGCAATTCAGAATTTTGGCAAATATTGAACTATACCCGCCAAACATAAATATCCATAAGATTCATTCATATATAACTCTTAACAAAACGACAATTCCCAGCTGTCTGATAAACTACTATAGTTATATCCAAGTTCAACTCAAAAGTAAATAATCCTACACGTACAGTTCATACAAAATATCACCAACCTAACTTCACAAACGTTTGACATTAAATTCACAAACTCAGCAAGACTTTCAGCCTCGCTGTGCATCGCCTAAATAGACAAGTTGAATAAGAACCTTCACTGACTCAAAGTAACACACAAGATTATGCATTTGTTCAGCCACTGGGAATTATCTAATGAACTCAACTCTGGCCAATGGAGAGTTCTGCAGTATGTACTCCAGTATCGCATCAACTTCCTCAACAAGAAGTTTTTTTAGAGATGGCAGAGATGGCAGCTTTTTCACTTTCAATGCCTCCAATCTAGCAAAACAAGGAGGTTGTGTTCTGGTCGAACCGGATTTTGAGAGATCCTACACGATTACAGTGAATTAGAGATATATGTTAATAGATATTCTGCCATGTAAGAGACTGAATATATACACAAATTTGGACCAAAAAATGAGTTAAAAGTAAAACTTACGTTTAATAATGTAGAAATTGTGCTTGAAGTAATTGTCATTATCTTTACATTTGCCAGCACATGCAACCAGTTTACAATGACTGAATCTGTCCTAACATCTAAACCTGCATCCGTAGTAGTTGAATGCCGCCGAAACCCTGAATGGATATTAATATATACTTCTTCGAGAAAAGAAAGATTGCATGCGAAGGACAGTTGGAGAATAGGAGTACCAATGATAGTAAGAGACTTGACATTTGGAGTAGCAATCTCAATTTGGTAAGGTGGTGGTCCAGAGAGATGATGGCCTATGGTCAAACTAGAAAGGTTAGAATTAGATATGCGAAGGATTTTAACATCATCATCCAAACGAAAGCTACGAATGAACAATGTAGTCAACATGTTACAGGTTGAAAAGGGGTCAGCACAGTCATTGTCACTTGCAGTAAACACGGCAAGGTCAAGATGCAAGATTTTTAATGCCGGCAATTGCAGATATTTCGGAACTACTACCCTCTGTGTGTAATTAGTAAGGGAAACCTTAAGAGATGTCAAAGACCGACACGAAAACCATATCGGCTCAAAAACGAGATTGGATTGCATACAGATGGTCAACTGCTGGACATTGTGCAACACAGCATAACTCATGACACTATTAAACAATTCGGACCCAATGCATCTATGTCTCCCTGTGATGAAATCAAGACGATGTATGGATGTGGAGTGATGACGATTAGACAGAACCGAAGACACAAACATGTTGAAAATTGAATCATCAAAACCTATGGTTTTATCGAAATTGAGAAAAGTGAGATCTTTCCAAAGGTCCTTCCACCTTTTAGATAAGACACAAGTCTGAACGGCATCTTTTATGCTTATAGATTTCATTATATGGAGCAAAACCTCATCAGGCAAGTTACTGAGACTATCCCTGTCCCGATCTTCTTCTCTCTGTCTCTTCATCTTCATCATCAAAGTTAAACAACTGCTTATTGAGTTCCAGAATTCTAAGAAATTAACTCAAAATAGGAACAACATAGCAACATAACACAAACAATTGACAAGCCAAACAATACAGTACCTTAGAAATTGTTACTGTAATAAACAGCGAGACACGATACTCTGTCGCGGCGGCGATGGTGTGCAAACGTTGTTAGGGACTTAGGTTTAGGGTTTAGGTGTTAAATACAAAAACGATGCATCACATAACCGTTTGACCATTTCTCTGGGCTTTGTTAAATGGTCTTATCCGTTAACCAATAATCATTTCTCTCTTCTCAATGCTTATGGGGGCAACTTTGTAATTTGGAGAAACAAGAAGTAAATAATAGTTGCAATTGCAATGACCAATGAGTAATGCCGAGACAGAGTTTCATGCACTTAATCATGGAATTTGTGAGGAGGGATGTACATAGATTAGGTTAGTTTAGACTTTGACTTAAATAAGTCATATTTATATAAAAACACTTAGCATTGGTCTAGCACGTTAATTTTGTGTAGGTCTAAATTATAAGTCTGATCTGACTTATATTTAAAAATTAAAAACTTCGGCCTCGACCTGATAATCTATTATTTGACTAGTTCGATACAAGCTGGGTAGAACCACATTAGAGGCAAAGCTCTTCCTACCAAGTCAGCCGTAATATTCACGTTTTGTTTGTATGAAAATCTAGGAGTATTGAGTTCTAGAACACATCTTCCATGAAACTACTTTTTCTTACTTTCTTTTTTTTTAGTGTGCAATATTCCCTTTTCCGAGACACTTTTTGACATTTTTTCGTGATGAAATGAGTGTTGCGGACAACTAGGGCTCTGCATGGGTCAGGTCGGGTCGAATTTTTGTATCGACTCGACCCAACTTGGTTTTATAGGTCAAGTATTTTGACCCGACCCAATTTAATTTGATCCAAGTTAGGTCTGACTTGGTTTGAATTTTTTTTGAACTAGTTCAGAACTAGATCAAATCTTACCTGACTTGGTTTCTGAAGTGGATCTAACTTGGTTTCAAAATCGGATCAAATCCGACCTGACCCACTTTTAACTTGGTTTCAAAACTTGTTTTTTATTTGATTTTTTTTTATAATTATTGATTTAATTTTTAAACTCAAGTCATTTAATTATTTATTTGTTTAAAAATATATAAATTATATAATAAATTTGATATTTGTTGAATAAATATCAATTCTTCAATAAAGTTGCTAATATTACTATTCCATGGTACTAATTAGTGTCATGGGTAGCTCATTCTAACTCAATTGATATTTGCAATTAGTAATTATCATGATTTTATTAGATCACCAAAAAACTCCAAATTGATGATAAATTAAAAAAAAAAAACAATCCAAACATTAAATTATCCCATAAAATATCAGCATAAGGATTCCATTTACTCAATGTAAGAAATTAAAATTAACAGATATTTACGAACAATTTATGTAGTATGACTAACTCTTACTTAATCAACACTAGTGTCTTGCAATCTATCTCATTTCTTGACTACCCCATGGAATCTTGGATACTTATAGCACATAAAATCTTCAGGTAAACAAAATAATTATTATCCTATCACATGTTGTATCAAAATCAAAGCCTGTTAATTTGTAATCCCTTCCGGATTCAAAGTCACCGGATCACAGATATATTTTCACATTGATCTCCAATCACTCATATAATATGATCCAAATTCCCTCTTACTATATATGTGATAGTACTACTAAAATTTAGAACACACAAGTTACCTTGGTTTGTATTCTAACACCTCAACAAGCTTATTTTCATTTTTATCGGGAGAAGAGAGAACATAAGCCCCAAATTTGCTTACCGTGATTTTTGGTTTTCTTTTTTTTTCACAAAATGGGTCTGGGTCAAGTTTTGGGTCACTGGATCAATTATTAAAACAAGTCAAGTCTAAAATTGACATAGATATAAGTGGTTCAATATTTAACCCAATTCAAAAAAAATAGATATTTATGAGTCAGATCAAGGTCAGATCAAGAGCAGGGCAACTGAACCAGTTTTTTTGCACACCTTTATGGACAACCTCCGTAACACTAATTAAATTTAATTTTTTTTATACGTGAGTTTCGCAGATCCCTTCCCACGAAACTTATTAAATATTATTTTTCTAATTCAAATGAGGATAGGAGATCTTATTGTGGCATTCATTTGAAAATGTAATGACCATTCCACTCCCCCACCTATAAACATCGATACACCCCTCTTGTTACCTTCATTCTATCCATCTTTGTCTCAAATTACTTTACCCAATTCTCTTCTTTATATTGAGTTTAGTTTTCATATTCATATATTACATTGGTAGAATATATGGAGGTGTTACAATATGAACATTTGAGGATCAAACCATAGGAATACAAATACGATGTAAAAACCCCTTGGACGGTCTGAAGACAAAAATGGATGAGAAATTGAAGTTCGAAGGCAATCAATTTGTCTCTCGGTTAACCTGTCGGTTTCGTACAATGGAAAAGTTTGTTGTGTTGAAAATGGTTGATGATGATGATATTGATATGATGTTCAATGTGTTTTAATAGCAAACTACAATGGTGAAGCTTGAACTGTTTGTTAACATTTCATCTACAGGCAACTCTTCGTTACCGATTAAATAGTTAAATCTCGATTTTCCACATTCTGATGCTCTACCAAATTGTTGGCCAAAAACATCTATCGAAGATGAAGATGTTGGATGTCACCTGGATGTTGATTTGGGAGCCTCAAATGAATGAATCGTGGAGGTCAATATTGTCCAGATTGTTTTCCCAACGGGGTTAATGCTGATGAACATCCACAACATTTGGACATTTAGTTAATTAATTGAATGGTTTATTTACATATCATGTTTATGTAGTGTTTGCATATTATAAAGTGTTTGTATGTGTAGGTCAATCTCGTACTTCATTTTAAAATGCTAGTCACTTGTGTGAACCCTTATTTTTTACGGGATCACATACAGCTTAATTCTAACTTCATATATGTTTGTGCATAGTAGGTATTACTACACTTAATATTTGTGTGTGTATAGCAAAAGGTGATTTGTTTAATTAACTTGTGTTCCCAAAAAAGGTTTGCAGAATTCACAAATTAGGAGAGAGAAAAAACTTAAATTTAATGAGTGTCGTGAGGGATTTTCACAACACTCGTTATGCGTAATAAGAATTCAAAGAATGTCACATAACGAAAACACAATACTCTAATTAAAACAAAATCTGCAAGAGATGGGTTGCGAAACTTGATATGCCCACTGAAAAATAATTTTCCAAAAGCAACACACCTAAAAATGAGAGATTAAAAAGTAGCAACGTGTTCAAAAAGCCAAATGGGAAAATCTTCTTACAATAGTAGAGATGATGATTACGTCATTTTCAATACCCAAAATAAGTGCACGCACTGTTTAGAAGGGAAGAAATCTTTATTTTGTCACATGAAGATCTTGGGCATACACATTGCTTCTCAGGGTAAACCGCAAGTGTTCAGTGGAAAAAACATAAAACAAAATCAATTGTTGTACTTTTGAATTTGAAATTTGCTTAACTTCATAGTTATTATTGCTATAATATTATCTTGTATTATTTATTTGATTTCAAATATTTTTAACAAAGTATGTACTTTTCCATTTCATATGTTTACAAAATTACAGACCAGAACGACAGAAAAAAAAAATAGAAGACCAAAGCTTGGATTGGATTTAGAAAAAAAAAAATTATGAATTATTTTTTTTAAGTAGTGCTCATCCCATCCCAGTGAGAGTGTTATTTTTTTTAACTCACTTTTATTCATTGCAGACAACTGGAGATCCCTAAATAATGCGTCACAGGCATTGTTTTCTCTACTCGTTTATTAGTTTCTGACAACACAACCATTATAGGTAGGTCTAATTTCTCTCCTCTCCAGTCAAATAGATAGAAATTCAGAGAAACGAGAGAGAATGAATCAGAAAAGGTATATTGACGAGTGAATCTAACATAACAATATTCAATCAAGAGAGAAATTATAACAAGATTTAACAGAACTGAAAATAAGCTGAGATCTAAATTTCTGGAGAATCTCTTGTCAACGTGGATGAAGAAGTTGTTGGCGTGAACATCATAGGAGTGACGGCCACAAAAATAGTGATTTGGGTTTTAGTGGAACGTATTTACAAACAGATTGTACAATTAACGAGATCTAATTCTCTGACAATATTACACAAAGACTATAATACAAGTTTACTAGTAATATCCAGTCACCATGACATGTTCCACAAGTTACCGTATTTAAATGTTTTTCTGCAACCCGACGTTATAAGTATGTTCCATTTCTCAAGACTGATTTTACCTAGGAGGAATTGGAAATCAAAAGTGTGAACATATTCGTCCTGGCAAGATTTCAAATATTAGATGAGGTTAGACTAGCTAAGGATGAAAAATAAATGCAAGGTTT
The DNA here is from genome assembly GCF_033153095.1 of Gastrolobium bilobum. Classification (NCBI taxonomy): domain Eukaryota; kingdom Viridiplantae; phylum Streptophyta; class Magnoliopsida; order Fabales; family Fabaceae; genus Gastrolobium; species Gastrolobium bilobum. The sequence goes on along the minus strand of NW_026896849.1, from coordinate 161,139 downwards.
CAAATATCAAAGGAGGTGAATAAAGCAATAGGAGAAAATAAAACAAAACAGAGTGGTATAAGAAGAGTTAATGTAGTTGTTTTGATAAGATATGAATTAAAATTTTAACCCATAAGGTAGACTCAGTTCACCCCACTAAATTCAGAGGTTAGTGGATTAGAATTAAAAAAATCTCCTCACCAAATGTGATAAATGAATTAGGACCACATCTGAAGTTTTAAGAAATAATCATTGACCATAACTCTAAGCACACAGAATTATATTCATTTAATATATGTGATGAACTAACCATAGTATATGTATGAGAGGCACACACTGCATACATACATGTTTCAGTCAAAATACATTATGGCCAATCATGCAACCATGAGCGTGATTATTTTTTCCAATCTCACTCCTATGGTTAGGATTAGCTACTTTTTTTCAACTTCCACAATAGGTATTGAATGGACTTCAAAATACATACATAAACAATTAAAAACTCTTAGCATAGGAAGCATCATGGTCTCAAGTCATAGTCCAATTCCATTTGAGGTGTCCACTGCTTGAGGCCTATGTCCAGTCTGGTCATGCCCGGATCAAAATTTCTTCATAGACAAAGCTTTTTTTATTTTTTATTTTGTAATGCCAAAAATTGACTTTGCCCAACAATAATTCACATAATAACAGACATAAAATTAGTATTTGTAACACCAAATATTCTTTTTACTATAGCTTGTAATAATAAGATTAAAAGATGATAAAATTTATAAATAAGTAAAAACAATGACTTAATTACTGTTACATTAATGTATTTTTAATTTTCTCTAATTAAAATCAATATATGTAATAAAAAATATATATTTTCTCAATCTATTAAAATATAATTCTATTTTTATTGTAATTTGTTAAAAAAAATTTGAAAAATAACTGCAAAAAGAAAACTAAAATTCAAAAAATTGAAATATACAGATTGTAAATGAGAAAATGAAAATGAAAATGAAATTAAAAAATAAATGAAATAATGATGATTACACGAATTTTAATACTAAAAAATATTAAAATAATATGTAAGAGCCATAAAAAAAATAATATCATAAAAATAAAAAGATTCTCACTTAGAACCACAGTATATTGACGCCAGAAACTTTTAGCAAATCTACATTTCACATGTCCACTAAAATTTGTCAATTTCGAAATATCAATTGTCCACTTCTACTCAATATTAAGCAAATTTAATTTAAGACAAAAAAAAAGTTCCAAAATACGGCAGAGACAAGAACTACATCAGATTAGAATCGACCCGAAGAGCAATTCAGAATTCTGGCAAATATTGAACTATACCCACCAAACATAAATTTCCATAAGACTCATTCATATATAACTCTTGACAAAATGACAATTCCCAGCAGTCTCATAAATTACTATAGTTATATCCAAGTTCAACTCAAAAGCAAATAATCCTACACGTACAGTTCATACAAAATATCACCAACCTAACTTGACACACGTTTGACATTAAATTCACAAACTCAGCCAGACTTTCAGCCTCGCTGTGCATCGCCTAAATAGAAAAGTTGAACAAGAACCTTCACTGACTCAAAGTAACACACAAGATTATGCATTTGTTCCATAGTTGCCGGTAGTAGTTAGCGGCGGGTAGCGGCCGACTCCGAAAATGGGATAACGGTGTAGCGAATAGCGGTATTGCCGCTACGGTGAAGTATTAATTCCACATATATTATACTATCAGTCAAGAAACGAGGCAATACCAATTTTAGTATTAATGCTCAAACATAAGAAGTCACACAAAATCAAACACATAATTCCACAATCAATGTCAAATACAAGGAACATAAAGGAAGGATCCAAAACTAAACACAAATGAACAATAAAATTGTCAAATAGTCAAGTACAAGAAGTGAACTAATGAAGAAAATCATCATCATCTCCGGATTCTCCATCAAATTCCAAAATGGGAGTGGTGTAGCGGTATTGCCGCTACGCTATGCCGCTACCTTCCACTACAGCCAATATCGCGTAGCGTCGCGGTTTGTAGCGGCCAACCGCCACTACCCGCTACGATAGCGGCACTACGGGCCGCTACTGACAACTATGATTTGTTCAGCCACTAGGAATTATGTAATGAACTCAACTCTGGCCAATGGAGAGTTCTGCAGTAGGTACTGCAGTATCCCATCTTGTTTCTCCTCATCAAGCACTTTTACAGATGGTAGCTTTTTCACTTTCAATGCCTCCAATCTAGCAAAGCAAGGAGGTTGTGTTCTAGTCAAACCGGATTTTGAGAGATCCTACACGATTAGAGTGAATTGGAGATATATGTTAATAGATATTCTGAGATGTAAGAGACTGAACATATACACAAATTTGGACAAAAAAAATGAGTTAAAGTAAAACTCACATTTAATAATGTACAAAGTGTGCATGAAGCAAGTGTCATTATCTTTACATTTGCCAGCACATGCAACCAGTTTACAATGACTGAATCTGTCCTAACATCTAAACCTGCATCAGTAGTTGAATGCCGCCGAAACCCTAAATTGATGTTAATATATACTTCTTCGAGAAAAGAAAGATTGCACGGGAAGGATAGTTGGAAAATAGGAGTACCAATGATAGTAAGAGAATTGAGATTTGGAGTAGAAATCTCAATTTTGTAAACTGGTGGTTGTCCAGAGTGATGATGGCCTATGATCAATCTAGAAAGGTTAGAATTAGATATTCGAAGGACTTTAACATCATCATCCAAACGAAAGCTACGAAGGATCAATGTATTCAACATGTTACAGGTTGAAAAGGGGTCAGCACAGTCATTGTCACTTGCAGTAAACACTGCAAGGTCAAGATGCAAGATTTTTAATGCCGGCAATTGCAGATATTTCGGAATTTCTATCCTCTGTCTGTAATTAATAAAGGAAACCTTAAGAAATGTCAAAGAACGACACGAAAACCATATCGGCTCAAAAACGATATTGGATTGCATACCGATGGTCAACTGCTGGACATTGTGCAACACAGCATAACTCATGACCCTATTAAACAATTCGGACCCAATGGATCTATGCCACCCTGTGATGAAATCAAGACGATGTATGGATGTGGAGTGATGACGATTAGACAGAATCGAAGACACAAATATTTCAAAAATTGCATCATCAAAAACTAGGGATTTATCGAATTTGAGAATAGTGAGATCTTTCCAAAGGTCCTTCCACCTTTTAGATAAGACACAAATCTGAACGGCATCTTTTATGCTTATAAATTTCATTATATGGAGCAAAACCTCATCAGGCAAGTTACTGAGACTATCCCTGTCCCGATCTTCTTCTCTCTGTCTCTTCATCTTCATCATCAAAGTTAAACAATTCCAAAATTCTAAGAAATCAACTCAAAATAGGAACAGAGCAACACAACACAAACAATTAACAAGCCAAACTATAAAGTACCTACCAAGTCAGTGAATGAAAATAATGTCAACGATTCCTTAGAATTGAAGAGGCAACCACAGCGAGATACGATACTCCGTCCTAATTTGGGGGAAACAGAGAACTGAATATCTTATTGTTAGCGCTAGGGTTAGGTCTTAAATACAAACACGATGCATCACTTCTCACTTCTCAATGCTTCACGGTCCCAAAAAGTATAGATCCATTTTCTTTTTAATGTTTTTTTATTACGGGATTCTATTGGATTGAAATTTCAAAAGATTTTAATAAAATATTTTTGGATAAAAAATTTATTCCATTTATTTAGAATTTTAAAGTATTGAAAAGAGTCGCGTGATATTAGATTATGATTTTAAAAAATTATTTTAGAGTTCATCAAAATCTAAATTCGTTGATATTCAATCAGAATTTTAAATAAAGCAAAAACAATCCATTTATTGAATTTTTTATTGGTGTGAAATTCGTGAGATACTTAGTGAGAAATATAAATACGATGTCTCTTTTACAATCTCATTCTAACCCCTAGGATTTCTTGAGATTTCTCTATTCAGTGTCTTCTTCTTCCTTTGGCAGGTTGACCGTCTCAAAATCAGGTTCCACCATAAGAGCTTCGTCAAAGCTCAAAAATAATAATTTTTTGAGCGATTTTCATCATAAAACAACTCAGAAACAATACATCAACAAGGTTCTATTATAATCCATCTAAAAAACAGCGGATTTTTTAGAGCTTTTGAAAATTTAAAAAATGATTTTTCAAACTATAGGTCGCGATTTTTCTTGGCACAAAAAAGTGTGATTTTTATATTAAAAACAACATAAAACAATGGGAAAAACAATAGGAGAACTAAAAAAATCCTCAAATCAATTTTTGTTTTACATCAATGAAACAATATCAATTTAAAAAAATTAAAACTTTCATAATATAAACTCTATATTTTGTAGCAATACATTCATGAACGAAATTACTTCGCTATACAAAATGATTTCAAATAATTTTTGTGTCAATAGATAACTAAAAACTTGTTATTCAAAAGCCCCAAAGCAATTTAAGGTTTCAATTTATCGTTTAAAAATAATTTGAGAAATTTTCTAAACTTTCATGTAATAAAATCCAAAAATTCAGATTTAAAATTTTCTTAGAATACTCAATAAAAACATGCATATGATATATGGTTAGAAAACTCTCATCACATCGAACAAAAACCCCAAAGTTTCTAAGATCAATTGCAAAAATTTTCAAACGAATTTTTATCATGAACTTCAGGTTCTATATGTAAATTTAGAATTATTTTAATAAATAAAAAAATTTGGGTCTTATAATCATATTTGCATAGCTCTAATATCAAATGAAGAAAATAATTTTCAACCCATTGGTCAAACCCAAGAGCATGCTAAGAAAATGCTAATGCGTGGAGGACTAGTATAGCTTTAGATATGTGAAGTTGTTGCTTTGTAATTTTAAATGTTTGTTAAAATTATATTATGTTTTACTGATTGAGAAAATTATATTATGTTTTACTTTTTTTATTAATATCTTTGCATTTCTTTGTTATTTCTTTTATTGACTCTTGTAATTTTGAATGTTTGTTTAAACTTTAAAGTTCATATAGTTTTTAAAATTTTATAAATTCATATTATCCTTTCAAATCTTATAAATTATACTAAAATCCTTTAAAATCCAATCTTATTAAATCTTGATTGTAAATTTTTTTTTTTAAAAAAGTCTTTAAAGTCCCTCCAATTCTAAATAGTCTTTTAAAATTTATAAGATTTTTTATCACAAAAAAATCTTTTAAAATCCTAATCCAATACACTCCCTTTGAATTGTTACTAATTATAAAATATGAGGTATGATATTTTTACTATTAAATATTTCTACTATCAATAACCAAAAAAAAATAAAAATTCCTACTACTAATTTAATAAGGGGAAGGATATTGTAACAACCAACTAGTGTTACTACCAATCAATTTCACCATTAGATTGATTATGTTAATCCGACAGTTATATTTATTTCCATCTTTGTATGGTTATAATTCTCCATATTTAATACTTTATATTTATTTCCACCTTTGTATGGTTATGATTTTCCATATTTAATCCTTTTACATCAAATATGGAGAATCATAACTATACAAAGATGAAAATAAATATAACCGTTGGATTATCATAAATATAACCGTTGGATTATCATAACCGATCTAACAGTGAAATTGATTGGTAGTAACATTGATAATAACACTAGTTGGTTGTTACAATATCTTACCTCATTTAATAAATTATATACTACCGGTAGTATATGAAAAACTGTTTTTTTTCCTCTTTCTTCATAAATTTTTCAAAGATTGTCTGCTAAAAAGTAGGATCCAACGGCTGAAAAGTGATAATAAATTGATAGTAAAAATATTTGATAATAAGAATATCTTCCCATTTTTTATATTGCATCGGATTTTATTTAAACTAACTGTAGTTTGAACTTTAACGCTTCAGTTGATCTCGCTATCTTGTTTGCTTTTTTTTTTTTTTGATAACATCTTGTTTGCTTTTTTAGGTTTTGGTTGCGGCGAGTAATGCTTCAAAGGGGACGGTGCAGGTTTGCTGCCATGTAGGCCTTCAAGGATTACTTTAGACATCGAAAAATCATCTTATAAGAAATTATCAAAGTGGTTACAAGCAAAATCCTCCTCTAGTTTGGTGGGTTACCTACCGATTTCTCTTTACTTGGAGAAATAGAATAGTGAATAGAAGCAATATCAAAATTGGTAACTATGGCAAAAGATTCAATAGGAAAGCAGGGATTCAACATTCTAAATTTGTATATGTGAGTTAATACTTACAGCCGATGTCATATAATTTTTGTGGAGCTTTTAGTAAATGTAATACTTTTTTAAGGGATCTATGTTGTAGCGGCTGAAATCAAGATAATTATCAATATAAGGTCAGAAACGTATAAATTTCATAGTTGTATTTGTTGGGGTGATTTAGCTAAACTCACATTATTTAAGTAGTCTAACTCTGGCCATCAAAATGTATGTTGGAAAAAGCTTACAGTCTCAAACTATTAAGGGCCCGTTTGGATAGACTTTTTTTTCTTCAAAAGTTATTTTTTTTTGTTGAAAAAAAACACTTCTCATTTTTAATGCATTTGGATGTCAACTTTTTTAAAAAAAAAAACAGAAATCACAAAAAGTCAAAAATTTACTTTTTTCAGAAGCTAAAAATTTTAACTTCTAAAAAAAGCAAAAGTCAAAAGCTAAATATTTTTATTAAAATTAAATATTTTTATAAAAATATAAATAGCTTTAACTTATATAAAAAGCACTTTTAAATTAAGGAGGAGATAAAAGTTACTTCTTTCAAAAGTTGAACCAAACGAGCTCTTAAATGAAGTTTTGAACTTGTGTAATGATAACCAGTATATTGTAAAAGTATTCTAAAATTCCTTTTGCCTTAAGCTATATTAAAAGGTTCGCTTTTCCATTATTAATGAATAAAAATATAATTTACCATTACAAGATATACAATGATACCATTATATACCCATTCAGAGGAACTTTGTTTATCATAGTGTGTATAAACTCAGTAGCTCATGAGAGAAGCTGCAAAATATTATGTTGGGGAACATGATTTCTCTGCTTTTTCCAATGCATCTCGCAATGATGATTTGCACTATACCTACATTGTTTGTGTCTTCATTCTTCTTTATTTTTTGGGGAAACCTTAAAGCTTATAAAGTTGATTACTTCAATATCTATGTCTAGAAAGCTCTTTTGTAGCTATTGGTTGAACGGTCTAGTTTCTCGTATAAACAAGTTTGAAATGTGGTAAATAGTCTTACTTGTGCCTAATTCATATAAATTTGCCTAATTCATATGATAGTAATGACATTTATCTGTTTACTTGTGCCACTTTAATAAGGGAACATGCATATTCCTATAGATAATTGTTTGCTTAGTTCTACATCCTCCAATCAGATATGATATATTATGTTTTGCGCGGGTGGAGGAAAACAACTAAAGTTGTTTTGTCTAGATTCCCAAAAGAAGATAAAGATGTTCCTGTTATGGCTGGTGGCTTCCTTTGAGTGGACCTGGAATAGAGTGGTTCTTAACCACCGTTATAGCCTCTCTATTTTTTTTTCATTTGTTGTAAGAAGGCATCTATGTAATCACAATGAGAGATCAAAGATGTAGGTTGGAAAATTTGTGATTGTTCCCCTATGAAATTGTCAATGGCCACATTAATTTCAAAGATTGAAGTTAGTCCATTCACATGAAGGGACTTTATGTTTTTAACATTGTTTACTTTTTTCTTTCAAGTTTAACATGGGTTACTCAGAAGTGTTAGATAAGCATGGATAAAGTTTTTTTTTTTAAAATGACTTTATCTTTGAAGCAAAATAATTGAAAGTATATCTATCTTTGAATTATATACTTCACTTGGAAATTAGAATGGTTGAACGAATGAGTTCAATTGGCATGTTGTCAGCCTAGTCCCTTCTCATATTAAACAATCAACTAAACTTTGCAAGTCTACTTCATATTAAACAATCAACTAAACTTTGCAAGTCTACTTCAAGCATACTTGAGTGTGCTGATATCCATGCCTGCAATCCATGGGAAACATCCTTTTGCAAGTCTACTACTATCGTTATATCCAAGTTCAACTCAAAAGTAAATAAACTCAACTCTAGCCAATGGAGAGTTCTGAAGTAGGTACTCCAGTATCCCATCTACTTCCTCCTCATCAAGTATTTTTATAGATGGTAGCCATTTCACTTTCAAAGCCTCCAATCTAGCAAAGCAAGGAGGTTGTTACTAATTACTATACACGATTAAAAAAATTCGAACAAATGATACAATTTAACAACATTGCTTCTCTGTTCTCAATGGGCCCAAAAGTAGAGATCCATTCTTTTTTTAAAAACATTTTTTATTTATGTTCTTAAATTGTTACTAATTATAAAATTTATAGCTAAACTCGTGAAACTTATAACAACAATGAATGATTTGTGAATAATGGTAAATATTATTCTCCTTTCATAGGAGATAATCTATGATGCACCGACACCGACACGGAACATGGGATACGACACGACATGCCGACACGTTAATTTTAAAAAATGTCATATTTTGACACGTTGAGACATGTTTTGATATTAAATAAAATTTTTAATATATATAATATAATGTATATTTAATACATATAACAGTCCATAATAAGTTATATAATCAATCAAAACTTCAAATTTCATAACATAAATATAAACAAAAATAATTTTTCGTACTTTGTTAATTTTTCATGTCAAATTTCATAACAGAAAAAAATTGATTTATAAATTTTTTTTATATTTAATTAATAAAATAAAACTAAGACTTAAAAAAAAAATATGTCGGAGCATTGATTGTGTGTTGAAAAATGTGTCATAGCGTGTCAGTGTCTGACACGTGTCCGACACACAAATTTTTTAAACAATGGTGTGTTGGTGCTTGTGAGGAGATAATTATCTTATATTATAAAAGTAAGATGGATGGATCCCACCATTATAAGAAAGAAAAAAAAGAGGGGATGCAAAAATTAAAATGAAAGAATATGTGAGAAGTTATCTTTTGTGAAAGAAAAGTAATAAAACCCTAGGGGGTGTTTGATAGAGGAGAAATTTTTTTTTACTAGATAAATGTAATTACTGGGGAAAATATGAGAAAGTAAATTTGCTGGTAAAGTTGAAAAAAAGTTGTTTGGTTGGACGAAATATTACCGGATAAATTGATTAAAGTTTTGTAAGTTTATGTTTGGTTGAGGATAAAATATTGGTATAAAATGACAAAAGTAACCCTTTTTAAATTTTAAAAATTGACAAAAGTAACCTTGGCAAATATGAGCAAACTGATGAGGTTAGGTTAGAAAAGGTATATCCATCACGTCTCTCGTTCTCTTTTATCAATTTACCCGGTCCTCTTACAATATCACATTGTGAGTGGCATTTTTCATCTATGTTTGTCATCTGATTTTCCTCACAATTGATAAAGGATGAACAAATAAGTTTGCTCGTTAAATTTTTAAAAATCGTGAACCAAATGTGATCAAGAAAATGCCACTTAGTGGTATCTAGCTATTTTATAGGAATACCCAAACCAAACGCCTCCCTAATAAGTTTGCTTCGTAGTTTTTGGGCGCCATTGTGTTGTGATAGTGTCAGCTGAATCTGTAGCCTAATGCGTGTGGTTGGATCTTTGTCTTATGTTATGAGTTATTAAAAATAACTTTATCGGCCTTAGTTGTACTTTTTTTGTTGGGTTATTTGGACAGCCATTAAACTTGGCCAATTGTTTGTGAAAATTAATAAAAATAGGGTTTGACATTTCTTATCTTGTAAGAAATGAAATTATTTCTATATATATAAAAGTGTATAAAACTCATATAGGGCTTTTGAGAAGAAGAAAGAAAAAAATGTGAGTAACACACATTTTTATATGTGTATAAGAGAGGGTTCTTTTGACTCTAGAGTAAGATTTTTAAGTCTTACTCCCAGTCTCAGTCGTTGATGGACGAAAATCAACGATTGTCATTTATAGTGTAATTAATAATTAATTAATTAATTAATATAACTTACTAAATTATAACTGTTGGATGGACGAAAATCAATGACTATGATGGAGAGTAAGACTTATATATATATATATATATTGAGAAGTTTATTATTTTTTAGAGTAAAGTCAATTTTGAGTCCCTAACAAAAAATACGGTCCTCACTTTAGTCACTTACAAAAAAAATTAGTCGTCTGGTGCCTATGAAATTCAAAGTGGACCCATTTTTGTCCTTTTGAGGGACTAATGTGGGTCTTTTTTGAATTTGTGAGGGATCACGATTTTAACTAAATAGGTCTACTTTGAATTTTTTAGGAACCTCGGGACTAATTTTTTTTTGTAAAGGACTAAAATGAGGATTGTATTTTTTGTTAGTGACCTTTACTCTTTTTCTTATTTTATCATCTAATATAAGGTATGAGAATGGTGCAAATGAAGTGATATGTAAATTACATCAAACTCAATCTTAATACTCCTACTACCATTGATTATGAGAGCATAGAATATGAAAAATGATTCTTGCATAATTACTTTTACTACAATTATTTGTTTTAGAAATAAAAAAAAAAACAGAAAATGCATATTAAAAAAGTGTTTATATTGCTCTATTACCTACAAAAGAGATGGTGTAAAAATAATATAATAGAAATTATGCAAATGACATTGTGATAATGTATTCATGTTCTCAAACGGCAGATATTTGTCAACTCAACTGATTTTACTTTTTATATTAATAAACAATTATTTCAATCAAACTTAAAAAATTAAAGAAATTAACATAATTGAGTTAGAATTTGTCAAGATTCAAAGATGGTTATTAGATAAATTGGTGGAGACCATTCATTTATTCAAGAGAAAATAACAATATCAACTTATTCTAGCAAAAATGTTGACAAGATTTCTGGCTGTTTCGTTTCCACTATTTAAGTAATTAAGTGGTATTGGTTAGATTTATCCCTTGATTAAATTATTTATTAGTTACTACTGGTTCAACGTATACTACTTGAACTTAGCAATAAAAAACCATAAAGTAGCAAAGGCTTCCAAAAGTTGAAGATTTAGTGAAATTTTTGTGAAAACTGTCACATGCATATTTGGGCACTCCATATAAACACTCACATACATAAAGGATGTTCACGCTTCACATAATCTTTCAACAAGATTCAATGGCTTTCCCAGTTCCAATGGATCTTTTTCTGATGTATTCAATCTTACACAACAGAAAATGAAAAAAAAAAGAGCAATGTATGTTACATGCACCATGGCAAAGTATCCCTGTGATGGAAATGCTTAACCTATCTTTGCTCAAGTTACACACATTTTGAAGCCTGAACAATGGATTACAAGTTGACAAGTACAAACAAAATCTCTAATTACAAAAATCTGATTCATTTCATGTACAAATCCTTATTTCCTTTATTCAAAAAACCACAAAAGAAGTAAGATGAATAAAAGACTCAGGACAAATTGACCAAACAGATATGACATGGAGAGGGGAAAGTGAGAAAGGAAGAAAAAAATAGAAAACAAGTGAAACTTAATGAAGTTACACCTCACCATTATTTTGCAATATTTAGATGAGTGATTGTACAAAATCTAGTTCCAGCCCATCTTCAAAAAAAGAGAAAAGAAAACAATCAGAAGCTGAAGAAGCTAAAGAAGCTAAAGAGAACAATAGTCTTTTCAACATTAACAAAACAGAACTCACTGAATATTCAACTTTGTCATATGAAGACAATGCACATAAGCAAAGAAATTTCTATGCTCTTTCACAGAACTGAGATTTGATGTACCTGAGAATATAGACCGTATATAAAGAGAACCCCAAGGAAATGTGATATGATAGAGAATTCCTGGTTGATCAAATTGAATTAGTTGGATTCCATTTCTTTTTTCATGATAAAAAATATGGCTTTAGAGTGATGAAGCAAACATAATGGAGCTTACCTGACAGAGGCTGTTGGGAGCAGCAGAGGGAGGGGATGAATGGGGTGGAGGTGATTGCTGAGGGGGCTGTACCTGCAACAACAAAGGCAAATGAAGATTAAATCAACACTCATACAAAAAATAAATTAAATCTTTTTAGCTTGTCACAATTAAGACAAAGCAAAACATCTATAATTTTTTAAAAAGGCAAAACATCTTTTCAGATTTATACCCCCATTAGGGACATTTTATCAATGCAAAACATCATGAATTTTTTAAGTCAATCAAAATAGCTTTCCATTTGTCTCATAGAAAAGTGGTCAAAATGAAATTACATCTATAAAATTTTCAAAAAATGGATTAAGACAAAATGGAAAGCAATAAAATCCTCACACATAATTTCATAATCAGGAAAAACCTTTGGCAGACTAAAGCTTCAGTATGAAACTAATACATTTAAATCTTTCAAGCACAATTTAGGCTGCCGGACAATGTATATTTGGTCACCAACAGCATTGTCTTTATACATATCTTGATTTCGGTGCCATGTCCATAATGCATATGTAGCATTCACAACCTGCAATAAATACAACGATAATTTTTTTAAGGGAAGAACTAAATATCATATAGATGAGAATTAATGGACTGCATCCATGATTCCATGTCATAAATAAGACAGAAAACTAAATGTGATATTATATCCAAAATACAGCAAGATTTTTTTAGTACTTTAATATCTTCCAAAATTGAATGAAGGATGGATATACCTTTACTTGCTCACTTTATAGACAAACTCACTTAAGAAGCATATCATAAGGTAGTTTTTGGCATACAAGCAATATGGAATATGACAGAATGGAATAGAGAGGTTTTGTGTGGTTCTCCTTGGTATATTTGCATACATATCCATTAAGATGTCATTATGTAGAAAATTTTTAAAACAATAGCTGAATCTCATAACTATCTACCACTATATAATAAATTAAACTACTCACTATTGAGAATGAGATAATTTCTTTACATACTCTCTTTCTCCATCAAACACAGTTTCTTCATAGAAAACCACATGTCCTTTCTTTTACTTTGAATATACTTCCAATTCACTTTCAGCTTCCTTTTTTCTCCTTATTAGTTACAAATAAAATATGCTTAGATAATTCCAAAATTTGCTTATTCAATTCCTTATTTATTTGATTATTCCATATTTATCCACTTAATCAAATATCAAATTTCTATGGATAAGATTATGCATATATTAATTGTATCAAGAGTCAGATATTTTTAAGCAATCCATGTCTATATTTTAAATTAGAGTACACTCGCTTGAAAGTGGCTCAATCTTTTAATCTACCCCCTCCCTCCCCTTTGAAAAAATGACAAGTCATTCTTAACTTCTCTTCTTTTAAATTTTAAATTCAAAATCTATTGAATAAATTATACATATCCTTTTTATAATTTCAAATATTTTTTCTCTTAAATATTTTTTCTTTTGATTTATATTATTTAAATTTTCCTAAATTTAAAAATACATATACAATGCACAAGATACTTGCTAGTTTGAAGGTAATAAGAAAATTCAACATTAACATTTTGGAATATATTTAGGACATCTTTAGATTGTCTTAAAATATTTTTACAATACATTTTGGAATCAATTAATTATCTAATTAAGGAAGAAATATAAGAATTGTTTCCTAATTTGTTATATTTCTTATTTAATTAGGGTTAGTATTCTTATTATTTCATTGAACTTGGGGTTGCATTAGTAGTACTATACTAGTACTTAACCTAATTATCAGTATAAATATATTTACTCATAATGACATCCAAACGCCTATGATATGATGATAATGCTCACTCGTAATGAATTACATAGGCATAATACAAGAGTAGCATCATTATTGATATTCAAATTCAAAGGCTAGATCAATAGGAAAAAATCAATAAGTGATTGAGTTAACTAAACCTAGAGGCTAGTCTACAATAGCAATAAAGAATATATAAAGGTTCACAATCTGAAGACTTTACCTCAAGTATCCCATGTCCAAAACTGCTTTCTCTAAATGCACTCCACTCAGGTTGTTTGTTCCAACAAAAGTTGCCTTTGGCAGGACCAAAGGAAAAATTTGAATGGCAAACTCCTCCAAATTCTGGTATGTTATCTCCAGCTGAAGGACACTTTCCAGGGTCATCTGCATGATCAACATCTACTTCCTCAATATTTCCACCATCTCCAACAGTTATGTAAACAGGTCCACAAGGATCCAACGTGTAATTGTATATTCTATTCATCCGCTCATAAGCATGAACCTGCAAGATGGACAACATAAACACTGCTTATGTGAACAATAGGAGAAAACTACATCTAAAATGAGCTTTGTTTAAGAAAACACCATAGCAGATAATTCTTTCCGACCCTTCAAAAAGTATAGCATTCTCCAATCCTTTTAGGTGCAGAAAATGGAATAAGCATCAAAGAAAATAATATGATCTTAAATTCTTAACAACAGGAATAAAGTTAAGCTACGAAATCCTATCCTTTGGAACCAATTGTGCATGGACAGGATGCAACTGTCAAATAGACATATACATTCATCATTCATCAAAAGATTTATTAATTGGTCATCTAAAATTATTGTGTATAACTCAGATTCTGAATTCATTGTTAATCTCAACTAATGGAAATCCTCACATTAATAGAGTTGTAAACTATTCCCTAACGAAAACCAAGACTACCCGGACAGCTCTGAGGCAGACGTAATATGTTCAGATGATTATGGTCATGTTCTGATTATTTGAAAAGTTAAATGATGGAACCTAAAAAATAACACTGAATTGGACTGTAAATTTGTGAAAAACATAAATTGAGACAAGCTATTACTTGAAAAAGGGTATTCTGATATATTTTAGAATTGTAAATAATGTGTACAAGAGATTCTCTATTTATAGAGAATATGTGACCTACTTTTAACCTAAAGGCCTTGGCCCAATACAACAAAGGGCTTGGCCCAATACAACAATAAACTAAATAATAACTAAATCAATATTATTTACAACACTCCCCCTCAAGCTGAGGAATAGATATTTATCATTCCGAGCTTGCTAGTAAGTTCTTGAAATCTGTCTGAAGGAAGCCCCTTTGTTAATAGATCAGCTAATTGACGCCCAGTGGGAATGTATGGAGTGGTAATCAACCCGCTATCAAGTTTCTCTTTGATGAAATGGCGGTCGACCTCAATATGTTTAGTCCGATCATGTTGAACTGGATTATGAGCTATACAAATAGCGGACTTATTATCACATAGCAGTTTCATAGGTCCCTCACATTTTATTTTGAGATCATCAAGTACAATTTTCAGCCACAGTAACTCACAAATGCCTTGAGCCATAGCTCGAAATTCAGCTTCTGCACTTGATCTGACAACCACATCTTGTTTCTTACTTCTCCATGTCACCAAGTTACCGCAAAGAAACATGCAATAACCAGTGGTAGAACGACGGTCAGTCATGGATCCAGCATAATCAGCATCTGTGTAGACTTCTAAAGATAGATTGCCATCACGTCGGAATAACAATCCTTTACCAGGAGTACCTTTAAGATACTGAAGAATTCTCTCTACAGCCTGCATGTGTTTTTCCTTTGGATTGTGCATAAACTGACTGACAACACTAACAACATAAGCTAGGTCTGGTCTAGTATGGGCCATATATATCAATTTCCCAACTAGTCGTTGATATTGTCCTTTATCAACTGGAGGACTCTCTTCTTCATAGCCCATCTTGTGATTCTGCTCAATAGGAGTATTAGAGGGTTTACACCCGAGCTTTCCTGCTTCTTTGAGAAGATCAAGAACATATTTCCTTTGGCTGATAAAAATTCCTTTGCTTGAATGAGCTACTTCTATCCCTAGGAAATATCTCAGTTTCCCAAGGTCTTTGACTTCGAACTCAGAGGCAAGTCGTGTCTGCAGAATCTGTCTCTCCACAAAATCATTACCTGTGATAATAATATCATCAACATATACAAGGAGCACAGTAAGCTTCCCGTTTTGGGAGTGCTTAAAGAAAAGAGTGTGATCTCCTTGACTCTGTCTATATCCTAAGGTCATCATAACCTTAGTAAACCTCCCAAACCAAGCACGAGGTGACTGCTTCAATCCATACAAGGCCTTTTTTAATCGACAAACTTTATTTTCCCCCTTCACAGAATCACAACCAGGCGGGATTTCCATGTAGACTTCTTCTTCTAACTCACCATTGAGGAAAGCATTTTTCACATCAAATTGATTTATATCCCAATTGTAATGGGCAGCAAGGGACAACAAGATTCTCACTGTATTCATTTTTGCAACTGGAGCAAAGGTTTCTTCATAATCAATGCCATAGGTTTGAGTGTAACCTTTGGCGACTAATCGAGCCTTGTATCTCTCAAGAGTGCCATCAGAATTATATTTTAGGGTATAAACCCATCTGCACCCTACTGCTTTCTTTCCGTTGGGTCTATCAATAACCTCCCATGTTTTATTTTTCTCCAACGCATTCATCTCCTCTTGCATGGCTTGAGCCCAATTCCCATCTCTCAAAGCTTCATGTACTGATTTTGGGATTGAAGTAGAATCTAGTGCTGAAACAAAGCTTTTGTGCTGCACAGAAAGATTAGCAGAGGAAACAAAATGGGAGATAGGGTATTGAGTACAAGAGGGACAGGAAGAACAAGATTTCTTGGAACAAGATCTTTTTCCTTTTCTTAAAGCAATGGGTAAATCATCAGAAGCAGTAGTAATGGGTAAGTCATCAGAAGTATCATGATCAGAAATATGAGATTCAGGACTTACCAGTGGTTCAGACGATTGAGGTTGCTGTTGAGGCAATGTGGGTTGTTTCCTTCTTTGATATACCAATTCAGGTGTTACAATCTTCCGTATCTCTTGTGTACTTGATGTATCAGTCATAGGAGGATCAGTCACAGACACATTAGGAACAGGAACAAGAGGAAGAGACACTGACACAGGTGAAGGAGTAGACACTGAAGTTTCAAAGAAGGAAGGTGATGAGTCTTCTGGTGAATCATTCTCCCCCTGAAGATGAGGACCTTGGAAAAAGGACTCAGATTCCTGAAATGTAACATCCATAGAAACAAAAAATTTCCGACTTCCAGGGTGATAACACTTGTAGCCCTTCTTATCAGGAGCATATCCAAGGAAGACACATTTAAGAGCCCTAGGATCCAACTTACTGCGATGCTGTTTATGAATATGAACAAAGACAACACACCCAAACACTCGAGGAGGAAGACTTTGCAAAGTTGGAATAGAAGAAAAAAAAGAAGTCATGGAGTGAATAGGACTTACATGATCGAGAACCCGAGTGGGTAGACGATTGATCAAGAATGCTGCAGTAAGAATGGCATCTCCCCAATAGCATTTGGGTACATGTGTTTGAAACAATAAGGCACGAGTAACTTCAAGAAGGTGACGATTTTTCCTTTCAGCAACCCCATTTTGTTGAGGGGTGTCTACACATGTAAGTTCATGAATCATACCTTGATTTTGTATAAATTGGGAAAAGAGTGATTGACATATTCAGTACCATTATCTGTCCTTAGTCTTTTGATTTTTTTACAAAATTGAGTCTCAATCATTTTATAAAATTGAAAGAACAGTTTTGGTACCTCAGACTTTTCATGCATTAAGTAAACCCAAGTTACACGAGTGCAATCATCAATAAAAGAAACAAACCATTTATTTCCAGAAGAACGAGGGACCTTAGAAGGACCCCAAACATCAGAATGAATAAGATCAAAAGGTTCAACACTTTTAGTAATACTAGAAGGGAAAGACACACGATGATGCTTAGCAAACTCACAAACATCACAATGATAAGACTCAACAGACTTAGACAAAAACAAAGACGGAAATAAAGACTTGAGTAAACTAAATGGAGGATGTCCCAAGCGCTTATGATGAAGCCAAATCAGAGAATCAGCAGTTGACTGGCCATGTGACAGTAAGATGTGATCCTTAACATGAGTTGCAGGAGATTGTGACACCAGATAATACAGCCCACCTTGCTCTTTAGCACCCCCAATCGTCTTCCCTGTGGCGAGATCCTGAAAAACACAGTGAGTAGGAAAGAAGGTTACAGTGCAATTTAAATCTTTTGTAATTTTATGAATAGAAAGAAGATTAGTAGAAAGTTTAGGGACATGAAGAGCATCTTTGAGATGTAAGGAAGGCTGTAATTTTATGTTACCAGAACCCGCAACTGATGTATGGGAGCCATCAGCTACGGCTATCGTATGAGTGCCAATGGTAGGGTTATAAGAAACAAAGGGGTCAGCACAACAAGCCATATGATCAGTAGCACCAGAATCAACAACCCAAGAATGTTTAAAATCAATACATGAAGTAAGAAAAGAAGAAATTTTGGAGCTCATACCAGTCATAGCCAAATCACTAGTACCAGATGGCTTACTCAGAGAATCAAGTATGGTTCGAAGTCGTTCCAACTCATCTGGACGAAATGCAGGTTGGGTCTCATTAGGTGTAGGAGCTGTATCAGAAGAAGTAAAATGCGCTTGACCACGCATCCTTGCCATCTTTTCTAAGACAGTTTGTTTTCCATGGAGGCGATAGCATAGATCCTTGATATGACCTGTTCTTTTACAATAAGAACACCAGCGATCATCTTTCTTAGGTCTAGAAGATGCTCCATCAGAATATTTTGGAAAGGAACTCCTGTAAGTAGAACCATCTTTTTTTGTTGAAATCATAGCAGACCCATCAGTGGGTTTAGAAGCAGCACCATCTTTTGATGATAACATGACAGATTTATCAGGGTTCATTATAACACCCCGACGATTCTCCTCTCCCCGAACAGTATTGAAAACAGCAGAAAGGGATGGAAAAGTTTCTTTGCCAAGTATCTGAACCCGAATAGGATCATACTCGGAATTCAAACCAGCAAGAAAATCAAAAATACGCTCATTTTCTACCTCCTTGGCTAAAGCAGTAGCATCTGCAGTACATTTCATCTTCAAACTCTGAAATTGATCAAGTTCAGTCCATAACTCCTTCAAGGTGCCATAGTACTCAGTCACGGATAAAGAATCTTGTTTTGTAGTGAATATTTTATTGCGCAATTCATAGCGCGCAGCCATATCCTGTTTCAAGGAATAAGTGGAGCGGACAGTTTCCCAAATCTCCATAGCAGAAGACAAGAACATACAATGACGACCCACTTCAGGAGTCATCGAATTCCACAACCAAGTCATGATAAGAGAATCCTCATTATCCCAAACAGCAAAATCGGGATCCGTGGCAGCAGGAGCAGGGCCATCAAGATGAGCAATCTTATTGCGACTCTTGATGGTAGTACGAATGAACTGAGACCATGACAAATAATTTGATCCGTCAAATCGATAACTCTGATGTAGATTTGGAAGATCATTGTGACCAAGAGGGGTCACCACAGATGAGGTAGAATTTTTTTCAGATAAGTTTAGAGTTGAATCACCGTCGGAAGCGGCCATACTGCAAAACAACTCAAGGAATAGTACCAAGAAGCCAAAAAATCACGAAAAATTACCAAACGAGGTCCGATCAAAGAGGTGAGCACAGATCCAGAACGAGCTTGGAGAGTCGGTCAAGACTGCACCGGTCCGCAGCCAATAGCAACCGTCACGCGCTGTCACGCGCCGGTGAAGCTGGCGGCGCGTGAGATTCACGCGCAGGGAAAGAAGCGGCGCGTGGAGGCGCGTCTGACGTCCGATCGGGCTGGGCTTTTCAGGCGAAGGTCGTCCAAGGGTTGCGAACCTATCTGGGGCTGATCGGAGTTGAATGGCCGCCAAAAAGAAGGTCAATCGCGATGAACAGTGTTCTTGGTTAGTGAAAAACGCTTCTGTTTGGAGGTGACGTGGAACGGTTCAGTTTGGGGTCTTGTTATTGAGGAAGATGAGAGAAAAACAAAGAGAAGCAGTGATCTCTCGGTCCAAGAGGTCCCTGGAAAATTTTTCCGGTGGCGGCTGATGGCAGCGAGAGATGGAAAACAAAAAAAGGGTTTCGTAGGCGCGGAAGCAGAGCCCTCAAGATCGAGAGCTCTGATACCAACTTGAAAAAGGGTATTCTGATATATTTTAGAATTGTAAATAATATGTACAAGGGATTCTCTATTTATAGAGAAAATGTGACCTACTTTTAACCTAAAGGCCTTGGCCCAATACAACAAAGGGCTTGGCCCAATACAACAATAAACTAAATAATAACTAAATCAATATTATTTACAACACTATTTACAAACACTAATGGCAGAAAATAAACCCCAAAGACCTCGACTCCCCCTCAAAGCAACATACCTAGGCTCCAAGAGCTCCCTAGAGATCCCCAAATTCCCCACTAAACCAATACTCAATTCATGTCTACCACACTCCACACATTCTCCTTTTATCCTAACTCTCAGAATATGCACCTACCCACTTTCGTGATTCTGTTTTCCATTTTTTTTTTTTCAGATCTGGACCAAAAAGCACCCCCTAGATCGGAAGTGCTCTGATACCAAATTGATGGATCCTAACAATTTATCAGCAAAATGACAACAAATGATAGAGAATATAACAGCATTTTACTTGTATTAATTCGATAGTTCACTGGAGCAAGCTCCTACAAGACAATTACAGTGACAATAACCAGTATAACAAACATAGAAAGAAAGGAAAAACTCCACTCCAAAGCAACAACCTAGCCTTGAGAGCTTCCCTATTTCCTCTCCAAATTCCTCAACCTAATCCCCAAATCACATGATATTCAGCATAACTACCCGGACAGCTCTGAGGCAGAAGTAGTGTTCAGATGATTATGGTCATGTTCTGATTATTTGAAAAGTTCAACAACCTAAAAACAGGGGTTGCCA
Source organism: Gastrolobium bilobum (assembly GCF_033153095.1). Taxonomy (NCBI): domain Eukaryota; kingdom Viridiplantae; phylum Streptophyta; class Magnoliopsida; order Fabales; family Fabaceae; genus Gastrolobium; species Gastrolobium bilobum. The sequence goes on along the minus strand of NW_026896849.1, from coordinate 140,272 downwards.
CAGACAGACATTCAATAATACAAACTCCACCCACCTTTTTCTCTCTTGTAACAGCCTAGATATATATCCTTCCCCTTTGGGGAAAATCGATCAAGTGCTGTGATCAGTATTGCATATGAACCAAAGAATAATTTAACTGAAACAACTGTGTGCAAGATTAGATATCCACGAGATTTCTAGAAAGAAGGTTTATAACATTACATATTTTAACAACTTCCTAAGTAGAATTAAATTAACAAGAGAATAGAACATCCACGGATTAAATTCATCTACATAAATGCTCGTTTTAGATTTTTAGGCAGGCAAATAATGTATTTCTCACATTTATCTAATCCTACAATAAATTAACTAGACAAAAAAAAAAAAAACTATGTAAAACTGCGTAAGATCTTCGATATTTGGAACATTATGTTTACAAACTAATGTTCTAAAACTGATAACAATGAGATAGAGTGAATTTAACTTACATGACCATTAAAAACAATGTCAACCCTGTATTGATAGAGAAGTGCTTCCATTTCCAATCTCATACACTCAAACTCTTGGTAGTGTGAAGCATAGCTGTTATACCAAGGAGAATGCCATGCAGCTACTAACCAAGGGGTAACACTACGGCTCATATTTTGCAGATCTCGTTTCAGCCATGCAAACTGTGCACCTACATCGAAGATCCAATGAAGCACATCAAGTTGAGACCATCTAAACTTTTACATATTTACTGGTTTACGTAAGGTAAAATAGACTGTATCAGTTATCACTTACCAGTACTATTGTAATCAACATACGCTCCCAACATTATAAAGTGTATGCCCCCAGCATCAAAAGAGTAGTAGAAGTTACTTTTAGAGCCACTTTCTTCAGCAGGAACTGCGAATCTAGTCAAGTATGATTTGAACGTGATTCCACCAGCTTGAGGTTCAATCTCATGATTCCCTTCAATAACCATCATGGGAACTTCTGAGGTCAAAGGCTCCATAAACCTGATGTTTCAAAAACCAATGAATGATCATGCCAACAGAATTTTCCAACCAACAGATGATTACTATTCGAATAAGATTTAATATTTCACACCATTTTCCCCCATATGTTGGTCTAAGAAGCGCATCATGGATATAATAATTAACAACATTGAGAAATAGACAAATAAAAGTATTAAATTGCAGTAGAGTATAAGCCTAACATACTACCAAATGAAAGAAAACACAGTATAATAACAAAACAGAAGAAACTTCTAGCTAAGCATTGGACCATGTTATAAAATGCTAATCAATGTTAACTGGTGATCTTGGAAGAGTAGAATATATTGATGGGAAATGGGATAAGAATACTGTGATAAAGATTATGGATGTTAGGATTATTATGTGTATGGAACAATATATTGTGTATTTATTGTAACTTTGGAAGATTTAGACATTGAGTATTTTGGGATTACTAGGTTATTTTTAATAAATTGTGTCACACAAGTTTTACATTTCTGTACAATGCAGGAAACAGATTTTTAATCTTACAAGAAACCTATTTCATCGGGGTTTTCACACACAATTAGTATGCTTCAGCTAAGACCTGATTACATCATTCTTTATTGGCATAGAACTCAAAATTTAATGTAGGTTACCTTCCCCACCCATCCCATCGGGGTTGAAATGTCTCTCTGATAGGTGCATCCGGAAATGCACATGAAAAACATGAAGCTCCCTTTCCACCAGTCGTAAGATACTGATTTGCATATGTTAAATCTCCAACCATTAAAATCATTGAAGGATCATTATTAATAAGATGATCAATAGTTGTTGTAGTATTGCTTGTGAGGCCCAAATCTCCAATAACTGCTATTCGACCAGGATAATTATTTGGACTAGGTGTTGGAAAAGTCTCAAAATAATATTCTTGGCTCATGGCTGGAAGAGAACTATCCCCACATTTGTAATAATATCTGGTTCCAGGTTCAAGACCTACATTAAGAAAGAAATATCTCTGAACTTTCTCCAAACTGAATAGCAAATGCGATCGTTGCACTTATTCAGTTGATACCATTCCTTTTGCTTTGATACAGTAACACAGAATTTACTATCAACACATCATCACAAGAATCTTATAGTTTGTCTCTTTAAAAATTCAGAAAATAAGTGCCATCAAGCATTTCATATTCTGATACTTTTACTTCAAATATGCTCTTTAACAACATATGATTAGATACTGTTATATGATATGGGGTCTGATTAGAAGAAGAATAGTAAATGAACAACATAAATGGTTCAAAAACTGAGCAGTTTGAAACTCCAATGAACAAAGTTATACATATGCCAGAACTTCAGACTGTAATGCACAGCATATAGAAAGAAGCACAGTTTTGGAGACCATACAATTATACAAAAAAAAAAATTGTAGTTAAAAGAATTTTATCAACAGAATTATCTTTCACAAATTTACTGGACAAGTGAATACTCATATCCAATAACCGACTATTGTTTTTTACCAATTATGTCATAAGCCAGACATCAAATTTTGAGAAGCAATTCATCAAAGAACTCAAGATAACCAACTGAGCAAATTATTTGTTCTACATTTTAAATAGTTTAACAGTCATACCACCATTAGGATATTCAAAACTTCAAAAACAAGCAACACATCACTTTGTTATAGATGTGAAACTATCCAGTAGGTACACTACACATCTGACATAGGTTCTATAAAATCAACCAATAGCATCCTCCATATCACTTATCTTAGTCACATACAAAGCAATTGTCAGACTACAAAGTTCTGTTTGCTTACCAATCAACAACAGTTAAGTGAATCAGTGATCACTACTTCCTACTCAGTACCAAACAAACACTATAATCCATTTGTGCAAAAGCTTGAACAACAAGTGACTCAACATACCTTGGAGTCTCACATGGTGAATAATACCCGAGGTGTAATTCCAGAGGCCTTCAAAGGGATACAACTGACTGTAAACAACTGAATCACCTTTCCCAACACTTGGATACTTGCCACTCTCTTTCCCATACCACACCTCACTTCCAACAGATGCAGGATCAACTGGGGTAACATTGAGACCAATCTGTGCATCCCCTTATACAAAACAAAAAAGAGAACAACCAAGTAACAACTTGATGACTTAGAATAATTTAGTGGTTTTAACTTTTGACCAAAATTTGAATAATAGATTAATGTTTTTAACGTAGACAAAACAGGGATAAAATGGACAAGATAGTTAAATTACTAACCGTGTTAATTGTGGACTTGGATAAAAAAACCACATACAAGGTAAGTGATAAAATATTAAAAAAAAAGGGAGATAAGTAATAAAAGATTAAACGAATTTTTGAACTTTTCCATAAATTTTTCAAATTGGGTGAATAGTTGGATACAAATGGATCATATAAAGAGACCAAATAAATCTTTGCAAATTCTTCTAGCAAAAAATAATAATAATAATAATAATCTTTGGAAATTCTGAGTTGAGGAGAAAAAGTACCAGTAACCCAAGAAACCCACATAGAGGTTGGTGAAGAAATTGCAAGAGCAATCTGTTCAGGGAAATTTGAAGTAACATTCTTTCTGAGCCTTGGATGAGTCATGGGCAAGTCATCACTGCCTCGTCGAAGTGATGAGTCGAACCGGCGAGTCACCGGGTCAAATGGGCCATCAAGAGTGGTGGGTATAGGAGTCTCACTCACTGCCATGACCAAAACGGTGGCCAGTGACATGCAAAAAGTGAAGATTTTCATTGGGTTGGATCCAATGCAGACAAAAACTGAATATGAATCAATGAATGAAACTGTTTTTTTATGTTTCCGAGGATGTTGAATATGTTGTTTTATGTTATTGTCCTTGAAGGATATAATGAAGTATTAAGATCATGGCGTGAAAGACTTGAATTTGAAGAAACAATGATATGTTAATAGTTGGTTGACACATGAACATCGGCATCTCCGTTATAGCATTGGAATATGCTGCTTGTTTTCAACTTCTTCTTCTTCTTCTTTTTTATAGATATATATGGAAAACGTATCACATCACATTATCATAATGTGCTAAGATTATAATCATAGATAAATTAACATTTATAATTTTGTAACTATTTATTTTGACATTTTTTTCTTTATTTTTTTTTATTAATTCACCTTTGTATAATTATAAAATGTGTCAACTGCTGCTGAAAAAAAAAAAAAACACCAAACAAACCCAAATCCGAGGTGCGTTAGTCAAATACGTAATTTTCCGATTATAAGGAATCATCATGACATCATCTTACCGTTTCTCAATATCCTCTAATACAATCTCAATACATGGGTAAAATTTTTAATCTTAGTATCAATTCCTATTCGTGTTTGTGTTCATCACAATTAGAGTCGGCAAAATGGGCCGAGCCCACCGGGCCTGCCCGCCCCGCCCGCCAAACGGGGTGGGACGGGCTGAGTTTTCTAAACCCGCTGCCCGCCAAGCTCGCCTGGGCTGATTTTTTTTTATTTTAATTTTAGTGTAAAATGTGACGGGCTTGGCGGGCAGCCCACCCCACCCGCCCAAACGGGACGGGGCGGACAAAGATATCTAGCCCACCTTCAATGGCGGGGCGGGGCGGGGCGGGCCAGCCCGCTTTTTGGCGGACTTTTGGCAGGCAGGGGCGGGCAGCCCGCTTTGCCACCTCTAATCACAATCAACCTATTTAAATTAAATATTTATATTATAGTTTATTTAACCTTTCTTATCATGTTTATATTTATTAATTTAAAATTAAATTAAATTAAATTAACGGATTATTCATGTGAACTTTCATATTAAACTTTAGTATAAAAGGCTTTAATATAGATAATTATTCATATCGTATTCAAATTAAAAATATTTATAATCGTATCAGACACATGTGGACTCAAATTTGGTTCGACCATATTAACCAATGGGTTGGGTTTTCTTTGAGTATTGATTATAGAATGATAATCAAGCAAAGCTTAAAGTACAAACATTTCCTCGAGTCCTAAAGCTCAATAAATATATAATATATTAAGAGTTTGCTTTTTCTACGATTAATTTAGGGGTTTGATTTTCTCATGTTAAATGAGAATTCAATTCTCATGTTGTAGAGATAAAAAACATGTAGAACCCATGTGTTAGAAAAAATTATATGTAGGACCCATGTCAGCACGGAAATCGAAGGGTGTGTAGGAAAATTTGAATTCTCATGTCAAATGAGAATTATAAAACCCATTAATTTATCTACATTGAGTCCAAAACGACGTCGTTTTGGAACGGAAATCAAAATATTTTTATAATTATAATTTATTTCAGGGTTATAATAATTTTTTAATTTTTTAACATAAAACGACATCGTTTTGGGAACGAATGTAGATAACTTGTCTGTAGAAACATTAAAGCCATATATTAAACAATCATATTCATTCAATGGATGCAAAGATAAATATGAGTTTTACATGGTCCACCTTCATAATCACAACTATTTGAACAATTTATGATAAAAAAAAGATACTAAAAGATTCACAATTTAGTCTCAAAAAAATAAGTAGATGAGACAGCCAAGCCTTCCACATCATATGTTCGAACCAATCTTTGTCTCTGGTGAGGTGTTTCCAACCAACAGAACTCTAAATGGAAAGGCTTTGATTGTGCTACACTTTTTGCTACATCGCAAGGACACCCCATGTACATGCCACCAGGTAATAGTATCATCTGATAACCTCCATCAAATGTAACCAAATTTTCTGATATTGTGCCAGTCCAATGCACATTGGTAGTAGCATTTTCCCCATCAGATGTTGAAGTAACGTCCTGATATCCAATAGCAGCATCAACAATGCAGTTAGTTTTAGAACATGTTATTGTCTATAAAATATGAAGGTAAAGGGAAAGGACTTTTGTTGAGACAAATAAAAGAAATTACTTGTTTATCAAGAAAAAATAAATCAATCATTAAATCTTTGATTATTGAGGGTAGGCATGAAGGTAATCCTTGAACACAGTCTTACCCTTACATGATTGCAATGAAACTGTTTCCCAAATTCAACCTTGTGACCTTTCACTCAGAAATGAGCAGCTTTACCATTGCTTAGCCTCACCCTTATAAATTACTTGTTTATCAAATATACTGAAAAAGGTGGAGCGACCCTTGCAAGTTTGCAAAGAGACTGTTTTCCAAATTCGACCCTATGATCTTTCACTGAGAAAGGAACAACTTTACCATTGCTTAGCCTCACCCTTATAAATTACTTGTTTATCAAATATACCAAAAAAGGTGGAGTGAGGGAGTGGAAAGAAGATAATGTCACTCAAAGTCAATAATGAAGATACTATACATCCCACATAATAGAACAAGAAGGCAAAAAAGCATTAAAAACTAAATAAAAGAACTCCAAACTGGAAACTTAGTTAAAATAAGGGGCATATATAAGGTATTATGTTATTAAGATTTTGATTTTTTTTCCACAAATTAATAGCATAATTCAATACCTTAAGAATTCTATTAAGCTACAATTCCACTATACTTATGCAACACGAGTTATTATGATGTAAAATACCTGAATAAGTTGGCCATTAACATCCATCTCATGCAACACAACAGTATCAGCTTTAGCAATTGTAGATCCATACACACCACTTCTTTTTGTAATGGAATGACCTTTCCATTTACCAAGAAAGGCTATCATCCTATTCTTGTCCTGTTATCAATTCAAAATGAAGGAAAAAGGAAAATGGTCATAAGAAACTATAAACATAAGATATTGTCCTGTTGCTGACAAAAATTGGTAGAACTTTCAAAGGAAAAAATCCTTTATAAATAAATATCTAAGTCATGCTCACCCTGGAACTGTCAAGTAGAGGAGGAGACCCATCACTTCTTTCCTCAAGGAAGATGATAAGCATATCTACAGTGCCTTTGGGCTCCAAAATGTGAAAGGCTCTTGCGCGCATATCTCTCTGTAGAGAGTACAGGCAATTCTCACATACAACAGAAGGTCGACGAGAGGGGAGCTTGAGATTTCTGCACCATAAGGAAGTTTAAAGAAAGTCGAAGGAAGGTATAGAATAGAATGTGTGCATACGAGTATGCCTTTCATTTTTCATGATGGTGCACAAATGCAAAATTACTTAACAATAAACCCATTAGTCCAACTGGGAAGAGGTTTCCTATTATCAATTTATGGTAGCTAACAGTTTGCAATGTTTGAACATTAGGCTGTTACAGATTAAAATAGGAAGAGGGAAACTGTAGAACCAAAGAAAACTTTTGAAGAAACCACTAAAAACATCTTCCTCTAAATGGTTTTACTAAAATCTTGGTTTTTGATAGGGCCCAATGACAATGATTAACATGTGCTGAACAACCTAGTCGAATTGGTTGTTGTCAACCATTATAAGATGGTTCAGATTAATCAAAGTGACAGTTAATTCAAAGGTTTCCAGGTGCAACTGAGAAAATAGATTATTATATATAATTATAGAAGCAGGGTTTTGTAAGATTTCTTGATCTACTCTTCCTGAAAGACCGTATGATATACTAGCATCAATAATTTGAGTTAGTCTCAACAGTTGTACGGTATAAAGGAAAACATGTTAGTAAAGTAATATGGTCTAAATAACCAGGCAGAGCACAGCCCTTTCTGCACATTACTTTTAAACCAAAATGATGGTTCCTAGAAAGATTGATAGCTTCAGTCTAACAGGGCTGTATAAATTAGGATTTACATAAAATTTACTGGATTAACAAGGGACTTGGTTCAACTAAAGTATACAACTCAGACTAGAGTTTTTTCTTTATTTCTTCCTGCTGGGGATTGCTCATATATATCCATATTGTAAATTATGTTTCAGTGTCAAAGCCCTAAATATCCTCAAGTATGTTACAAGGAAGTAAATGAATTCCTTCATCAAGTTGAAAATCACTATTATCAAGGGCAGTAACTACGGACGGACATCTCAATGTTGATGTTTAATAATTTCTCTCTTTTTTTTTATTGGCTTTTGCAAAGTTATCTTCCTATTCCTCAGTTACTTACTAAGAGTAAAGCCAAAGATCTACATGCATTAGTCAACTCTTACATAAGAAGTTGTTAATATCATGTGGTTTGATAAAATAATAGTTAGCAAGTTATCTCTATGCAATGGTAATACTAACAGGTATAGCAGGTCCCATTACTATCTCCACCAACTGCACCCTTGATTTCATTTACTAATGTGTAATACATATTTATAGGACAACACTTGTCACACTTCACCTATATAGAAATCAATAAAAACAGTGATAGTTTATCTCTTCTAGGGAAAGAAACACTTACCTAGGAGATTCTTCACCAGTGTCATCTTCTCCAAGAACACCTTGCCTTAATACTGTTTCCAACATACCAGCTGTTTGGTACCTCAGCGCAAATGCTCTCTCGGATGGGAAAAAGCCTATCTGCAAACTAGTTCTAATGGATATTTTAAAACAGCAATGGGATCACAAAGAAAGAACCCAAAAAGTAAAAAATAAAAAATGATGGTTTAGACTACAATGTTCCAGCATTAGAAGAAAATCTCACTTGTTGATATTTGTCAACAGTAAACATATTGGTTTCTTTAATTTTGTACTCTGCCCATTCTGTATCATCATCAACTCCAGAAATTGAAGTACTTGGTGAAGGTTGTTTTATATACAGCCTGCAAGGAGCAACAGCTATACAATTTACAATTTACAATTTGAAAACTACAGTAAGTAAAATCAGATGTCAAAAGGTAGCTTTAAAATACCTTATTAGCATGTCATTTAACCTTTTAGGTAATAAGTTGATGATGAACAAATATTTCTCAGATTCCCATAGTTTATTATACTAGAATTACATTTTATTAAATTCAGTCCATTCTCCTCATGAAGCATCATATCATAGATGATTTAAATTTAAGGAACTAGCAAAATTTAGGGTGCTTTTGGTATTTATTTTTATTTTCAATTGATGAATAGTCTGATCTTGCTTACTTGCTTTTATACGCGTTCATTCATACCCCCAACAAGTTTGGGATACTGGAATAAAAGTGAGGATGTGAATGCTTTTACTAATAATTATAAAAACACCACATTCTTATTTTGTTTCTAGTTTTCCAAAATTTGTAAAGAAGATGATAAAAACAATGAAAAGAAGATTATGTTGTTTTTACTCATTTTTTGCTTGCAAATTCTTGACAGATGGAAATAAAAAATAATAATAATATTTTTATAACTACGAATAAAATCATATCAAAAACAAAAAAAAATTAAAAATCAAACCCAACTCTACTAGATGTGTTGCATTTTCCCTTGATGTTTCAAAAGAAAAGTATCCAAAGAGAAGGGGTTGCTTGCTTACGTTTGAATGAGACTCATGAGTTCATCTTCCCCATAAGAGCTAGCTGAAAGCTTGGTACTTACTTGTTGCAACAGGTTCCCACAAGAATCAAATTGCTACAAAAGTAAAGAAGAAAAGGGTAATTGAACCTAACCAAAAAAACAAAAAGGGTAAGTAAAAAGTTAACATTTTTGAGGTAGGAATAGAAGAAATGTTACATAGAAAGAGCCGTTCCACTTTCCCATATTAAGGTTGATGAAGCGACGTAGGTTGTCAATGCTCATTGCAGCTTCATCCACTGTTGGGGTGGATGAAGAACTTGAGGCTCTGATTCTAGAAAGGGATGATGAAGCAGTGGTGTTTGTGTTTGTTGGGTTAACTGAAAAGAACCTTGTGGTTTTAAGGTTGGAGAGTTTGATCTGAATGGAAGGAACTGAAACTGAAACTGAAACTGAGCACTGAATAGAAGGCATAGTGATAGATAGTACTTTCTTTGTGTCTTGTGAGGTGGCAGCATAACCAGTGTCACCTATTTATCTCTTTTAACTCATGCTCATGAAATTGGGCTGAACCACACCAATATGGCTTGTTTTAACATTCCTACTCCTATCATACCACACTTGTATTGGCCCAAAAATTTGAAAATGGGAAATAAATATCTCTTTTTTATATAAAAAATGATGGGGTTTGCATTTGTCATTTAACATGACACAACAAACTTTCCTACATACACAATATTTTGTGAGGCCCACACTTTTTGAAGAAAAAAAAATTACGGCACACAAAACGAATCTCTATAACATTACACAATTACTTTTCCTACTACATAACTCTTATAAAACTCAAAAATGATAGTAAATATAGTTTACTCTATTGTTGAAGAATATTACGATACCATATAATTTGGCTTTTTGACCCATTTGTTAGGGGGGAAATTACGCAATTATGGCTTTGTGGGAATTATTTTTCAAATTATTGAACAAATAGAAAATTTCATTACCCATTGTGATTTTATGATTTACATTTGATTCTCTCTGATTTTAAACTTTTCATTTGGTTTTATTGTACTTAAATAATTTATCATTTAACTTCTTGAGATTTCAAATTTTCACTTACGCTCATTGTGGTTATAAAAATATATCATTTAGACCCTTTGTGGTCTTATATATACATAAGTTTTATTTTTCTCAATTTTTATCTTATATTATTATCATGTTATAAATTATAATTATGTACCAAAAAATATAAATTATTTACTAAATTAAAATTAATATCAATTAATAATAATATCAATTATATCCTTATAATTTTATGAATATAAATTTTTTTATTTTTTATTTTTTTTTTATATCCTCATCTAATTCATTTAAGTCAAATAAATGATCATAAAAAAAGGGCAAATAAATAAAAATAAATTTTAAAAAAATTGACTTATTTTTATTATGAAAATAAATTAAAATTAAATATTATTTCATTTTATCTATTTTTTACCGGATATCGTTATAAAATTATCTAAAGAAAATAAATATCTTATTTGATAATACATATTTAATTTATCTTAAATAATATTTTTAAAATTTTTAAATATATTTTTAAAACAAAAAAATCAAGATAATTTATAAATTAATTTCAAAATAAATAACTTAAAATATTTTTTAGTTTAATATTTAATCATTAATTTTATTATAATTCTATTTGATAATATCATAATTATATAAAATTAAATTTAAGAAAGTAAATATTTTTATATTTATAAGATCACAAGAGTTTTAAGTGATATATTTTTGTAATCGCAATGAGTGTAAGTGAAAATTTAAAATCACAAAAAATTAAATAATAAATTATTTAAACACAATAGATTTAAATGGCAAATTCATAATAATTGGGGAAAAAGTGGTAAATCATAGAGCTGGTGAAAATAAAGTTTTCTCTTGAAGAAAATTAGGATGCCACGTGGCATCACTTAACAGTTCCTTGAATTGTTACATTTAATTTATTTCACTTAGTCAACAAAATATTAATTTGTATTATCTTTTTATTTTTGGTGAAACGGTTTTTTCAACCGATTTATTGGAGGCCCATTTAATTCGGTTCAAGTAACTATTAAGTAGCTCTCTAAACAACTATTTTCTCCATTAAATCTGATTAAGGAAAGCGATCCCTTTACCCTAATTTGTATTATATTTAATCTTCTTCACAACTCATTCCTTTTTTTTTTTTTTTGAATAGCTAACTCATTCCTTTTGTATTCAATACAACATTTTTAAATTCGTATTATTAAATCAATAAATTGAAGGGTTTTTTTCTTCTTCTAATTTCACTATCTTGATTATTCTTTTGAGACGAGCCAAGTAAACGGGGCATCCAGGTAATTATCCAACTCTAACCTCAAAAATCTTCTCTAAAATTTGAACCCATATTTTTTTTTAACAATTTATTTGTCCTAAGCTTATATAGACCAGTGTTTAAAAATCTGGCCCGGCCGAGGTCAGGGGTCACAGAGTCATGGGTTCAACCGGGGGTGAGGGGTTACTACGCTGATCCGATTTTATATATTAAAAAATTATAAATATATATCCTATATGAAAATATTAAAAAATAAGCCATCAATACTTAACATAATTCACCAATTACAACCACAAGTCAATATTACACAACCTAATTAAAGTATCAAGATACCAAAATACAAAACTCGTATTCTAATGGAGTCACTATGCTGACCCGGTTCTGCCTCTTTTGAGGAGGTCACTGACAAAGGAAAATTTAAAGAAGTAAGAATGAGTTTTTTGTTTTCCATCAACGAAAGTAAGGATTTCATTTGAATGGGTAAAATTATTTCCCTTTCTAGAAGATTCACGACAGCGAGGTGAAGATTGGAGACATCTAGGTCGCAGGGAGAGAAGAGAATGATTAGATTTAGGTTTGCAAACATTTTTATTTTATTTTTTTAATAAAACGACGTTGTTTCATGGAATTTAAAAAAAAAAACATGCAGTGACCCCCTTTGATCCCTCTGACCCGGGAGTCACTGAAACCCCACCGAATTTTGGGGGTCGGAGGGGTTGATGTGCATATAGGGTCCAACTTGTGACCCCAACCCTCAAAGGGGAGGGGTCAGGGTTTATCCAGGTCAACCCGGGAGGCGGGGTGAGGTTTTAAAACACTGATATAGACACTCGAATTAACTCTCATAATTAATAAATTAATTTTTTTAAAATGAATCCATTATGTTACTATGGTTAGAACAAGAACATTTCAAGAAATACATTTTACATATGTACACTTTATAAGTAATACCTTTTACTATTTAGATGAAAGGTTTTTGTAAATGAAAAGATAGATTTTATTCATTTTCTATAATTTTTCCCAATCACTATTTCATTCACAATTTATTTGAAATAAGGTTTCTTTTTTAATATAATCTTTACTCAATTTTTTACTCTACTACAACCAACTAAGCAACCAACCATTTGCTATGGGCTAAAGTAACACACAACCCTTAAAAAAGAAAGTAACTAACAAACATGAAAGCTGTTTTCACTTTTCACTCAAACAAATACATAGTTAAAAATTTCATAGCCCAAGCTTCTTTACTCAGCCCCATATCCCATCTCTTACAAAGTGCCCATTTGCACCAAATTCACATAAATCACATTAGCAACAATAATCCAAATGCAGGTGTACACAGAGGGCAAAATAGAACCAGATTTCATCTCTGATGGAGCTGGTGCTAATGCTGCAGCATGTTGGTGTTCTTCAACATGAACAGCAACTCTCATGCCATGAAAACAGTATCCTCCACTAGAGAGGTAGTAGTATGTTCTTGCCTCCTTCAATTCAACCACATCACGACCACCCCGCGTGAAATTTTTTATGAAGTTCCTATCTATGCAATTCTCATAGCTTGTTTTGTTCACTTCCAGAACAGTGTAGAGATGTTTGTCAAAATTGAACTCTTGATCAACCAATAAACTTTAATTAATCATATATCATCATACAAAAAAAAAAAAACGGGTAATGCTAATTAAGATTGTTACACAAATTTGTGACTTGACATTTTCTTAAACTAGTTAATAATTAAACTAGATTATCCAAATTGAAGTACCTTTTATGAAGCTTTGAATTACGTATTTAAGAGTGCTGATTGTGCAATGTGTGTGATTCATGAAGATCTTTTTGTTTATAAAGTTAAAGCATTCAAACATTCTTTTTCTTCTATTGTGCTTCTCTTGACTGTGGCTTTAACTTTTTCTTTTTACTATATATGCTTACTACTGTACTTTCAATAGTGTTACGGGTTAATCTGTTTCATTGAAATTGGAAGTACATTCCAGCTACCCTTATATGATCCTCATCTTCTATTTCTGGATCAGAAGTTATCAATTAGTGTTTCTGAATTTAACAAAAAAGAAAAAGGGTACCACATATTTTCTTTTTCTTTTCCCTTTTATAAATATGAGTGGCATCCTTGGCCAATACTCCAACCCACGTAAATAAAGTTCATGCATGATTGTGATTAAATCTTTGATAACACTACAAATAGCACTTCTAAGTAGGAATTAATATTAAAAAAATACGATTTCATTGATGACGTAAACAGTTTTTTTTTTTTTTTAAAAAAAAAGATATCATAAGCTTTTATTTAAGTAAACCTAGCTAGTATGCAAGTATAGATAATGCAAAATATATTGCACCTAACGTTGAAAGAACTAATTGGTTGAAATCATTTTTACTCATACCACCCGAAGTAACACCAAGCCAAATAGCTAAGTATGTATAATCACAAGAAGTAATAGAAGCCCCCTTTTGAAAAAGAAATTGAGCAAAGTATATATTTAGAATGCTCCTATTATTATGCTAATAATATTCTTTTATAATATGAATCCAATTGAACAAAATGAACCAATGATCCATTAATTCGAGTTTAAATAACATTTTTCATAACTCATTACAACCATCAATTTGTTAAGAAAGGAGCTTTTTCCACTTGGAAATTAATGTCTCTCAAAGATCTAATGTTATCAGTAAGTCCACATTAGTTAGAGCATATATATCAATAGAGTTCATATATCAAAAGATCCCATCATAAAGTTTTCATAGATAACATTATATCATAGTTAATTTGTAAAATAAGAAAAACAAACAAATTAAGTCAAAATCCAAAATGATAAAAATAAATTAACAAAAACATAAGGAGGTTGACACTTACTGAGCCAATCATTAACATAGAAATGTTCATGAGAAGACCATTCAGTGTAGTTCACATCCGGTTTCCATCCTTTGGAGCCTCCCACCTTATGAACCATTGGACCTTCCACCTTATGAAGCATTGGATCTCCAATGACCACCAAAGGATACAACGACAGCCACCCTATGATCACCACCACATTCATCACCACAATCTTTCTCGAATTTTCCATCACTTTCTCTCTTACCAAACGAACGCACACAGATAGATAGATCACTAGCTAGCTCACTCTAGGACCCATGTGTGATTTAAATAGGTGGGGGCATGAAATGGAACAAGCACTTGTAAAGTTGTACCTCGAGGATGACACTAGCTCTAAAGTGTGAAGTAATTATTAATAGAAAAAGTGTGAAGTAATTAGGCTTATTGTGAAAAGCATGTAACATAATACTCAGTGACAGCTAAACATGAATGCGTTTCGTAGTAGCAACACGCTATTCTTGCAATATTATGACAATAGGATCCCACATTCCCACGGAATCCCACGCTTCTTCTACATGGATATTGAGTCTTGAAATTTTTTGTCCATATATAAACCATGTTTTTTAATCATAAAATGTAAGTAAATAACTGACAACTTTTACAAAAAATAATAATAATAATAAAATGATAGTTTAAAATAGATTACTATCAAATTATCTGTCAAAACTTTAGCGTCATGATTGCAAATTACTCCTATATGTCCATATTGTGTGTCGTTTTATTGTAAGTATACAGGAATTAAGAAATACAAAGTCAAGCTTTAAGTATGGGACTTTTTTAGTAAATTACCTTTTACTCGATCAATTACCAAAAATAAATTACTCTGTACTATTGTATCTAGGGGTGAAACTGGGTCGGGTCGGCCTACAGGGGCCTACGGCTCGGCCTACATCAGGCTAGATCTGACCTAGTATATTTTCTATAATAGGTCGGACTCGGGCCTTAAAAAAGCCTGTTTAGTAAAAAGGTCGTAGGCCCACTTTCAAAAGACTGGGCCTATAAGCCTACAGGCCGACCTATATTATAATATTTATTTTAAATAATATAAAATAGAGTAAGTATGCCTTGAAGGAAAAAAAAAAGATATAAATTTAATCAATTGCAATTATTTATAACTTAATTATATTCGATTATATTTTAATAGAAATCTTACTTTATTTCTTATATAAAAGGAACCAACATCTCAACATGTTAGATTGTGTATATGAATATATTAAAAGATTTTTGGGAGAGGTTATACTTACTACAAACATCATGATATGTTTGTTTGTTGGATTCAAGTAGTTATTTTAATTTACATAGTATGGATTTGTTTGTTGGATCTGATGAAATATATGTTATTTAGTTTGAGCATTTTGCTTTTGAAAATGACTTAAATGCATATTCTATTAGTTTTGTTTTGATTCATGATTCTGTTTGGACGTTGAAATTATGATTTTTGGTGTAGCAACATAATTTGAGTACTTTATAAAGTTGATTCATGGTTCTGCTTGGAAGTTAAAAATTAACAGGCTAACGGGTCAAACCAGGCCATTTGTTTTTTTATAAACTGGCCAAATCAGGCTAACAGTTAGACTCATACAAGGCTTGGGCCAGGACAAATTGAAATTTTTTGACGTAGGTTTGGGCTTTTCGGGTCAAAGCTTGGCCCAGCTCAGCCCACTTTCACCCCTAATTGTATCACACTAATCTATTAGTGGTTGATTTAGAGTATATAAGGTATAACTAAAAAACAATTAATACTTTAGCATATGAAACATCTCCATTTTTTTCAGAAGAATAAATAAAGGAAGGGAAATCCCTTTTTCTTTATATCTTTTTTCCTGTTAATATGATGCCAAAATTAATCTATTGGGTCCTAACTCTTTACCTTTTTTTTTTTCTTTCTAATTTGTTCTTTTTGTATTGTATCCCTTTTTTGTCACATCACATGAAAAGAATTTGTTGGGCAAAACAGCACAAGCTTTTGAGTGGAAAGGAAAGAAAGATGGGGAAAAAATACACCTATCCCCTAACGTTGTATCTATTTATAGAGATAGAAAGAAAATGATTTGAAGGCAAAGGTATAATATTTTCGTGGGTGGAATCGAAATATTAAAATAATTGATGATTTAATCATTCTCAGAGGTCGTTTGTTTCGGCTTTTAAAAAAAGTAATTTTTATCACTTCCTTAATTTAAAAGTACTTTTTACAAAAGTTAAAGCTATTTATATTTTTATAAAAATATTTAGTTTTTGAAAAAAATATTTGACTTTTGACTTCTACTTTTCTTAGAAGTTAAAAATTTTAGTTTATGAAAAAAAGTAGGTTTTTGACTTTTTTGTGACTTCTTCTTTTTTTAAAAGCAGACATTCAAACGAACTAAAAACGAGAAGTGCTTTTTTTCTTGAAAAAAAGTAGCTTTTGAAGAAAAAAAACTCATCCAAACGGGCCCTTAAACACACAGAAAAAAGCAATTACATCAAATACGGAATAAGATAGGATCATAAATAGCTCTCGTCATTGCAATGTTTTCGGTTGCTCCAAACTTTGATTTTTAAGTGCTTTTAAACTCTGACCATCGTCGCTTAGATGAGACATGTGTGACTGAATACGACAGCAAGCATAGGAACCTAAATCTTAATACACATCCCCCAAATAATTTCTGCCCATCATACAATAGATCTGCACCTTTAGTGGGTAGTTGCTGAAGTTGTTAAAGCTACCCCTTTTTAACTTTCCTTCTATAACCAACTGATGATAAGAGATGTAGTCTTCGATCACTAACCAAAGAAAGGGAAAAATTCAAGATTCTCCCACTTCGTTCATATATCACACCGAAAAATAGAATACATGAATCAAAGTGATAGGTCCTTTAAAAGTGTAAGTATTATCTTCCATGTACCATAATATATTATAAATTAATAAATTCAATATAACTTAACGAATAAATCCAATGTTTATTTTAGATCCAAACTTTTTTGATATTTTTCAAAACGAATAAATGAATATGCAGATAAGCCAAATAAGAAAATATCAAAAATTGAGTTTCATTATGTTCTGCCCTAGGCAGAGATGTCTAACTTGAGGTTAGATAGTTGATGTTAGATCTAGTACTTTCTCTCTAGATACCTATGAATTAAGTATCTTGGGGACAGCGAATCACGACACTCAATATGATGAGTATCTTGGGGACAGCGAATCACGACACTCAATATGACGGCCTTAGCCAGAGGGGGTGTATGTGTGCGCTGTGTGTTTGCATAAAGTAAGGTTAAGAAGAGATCAGTCGTACCTGTGATTTTTAGCTCCTATTTATAGTGTTTACATTTGGACTTGTATCACTTGGGCCTTCTGTAGACGTGACCCCACTCAGGTCCATAACACATTATATCAACATTATTCTTACAACAAAATTCATATAAGGGAATCAAGTCTTATTTCTTTTATATTATCTTGGGGGTGTTTGGTAGAGGAGAAAAAAAAAATTTACTAGGTAAATACAATTAATGGGGAAATGGTAAAAAGGTAAGTTTGATAGTTAAATTGAAAAAAAGTTGTTTTGTAGGATAAAATATTATCGAAAAAATTGATTAAAGTTTTCTAAGTCTATGTTTGGTTGAAGGTAAAATATTGATGGAAAAATGGATTAAAATTACAAAAATAACCACTCTATTTTTTGAATCTCCACGTAAGAAATAGATTGAGAAAACGTACTCCACTAGGGTCAATTTTGTCTTCATTTCAACCTCTCTTTTTTCTTTCCCCAGTAAAGTTCAAAATACCACCTGTCATTTGGGTTTTGGAATAGTATTTTTCATAAAATTTTACAAACAAATCAAGATGGATGGGCAATGGATTTTCCTGGTTAAATTTTTTTAAGTGTTGTACCAAACACGGTCAAATTGAAATATCAATAGAAATTGCTTAGGTATCTATAACAAAAAACCCTACCAAACACCCCCTAAATTTCAATACTGACATGGCTTTAGTTGAAGATCAACATCAATACAGTACTAATGTGTTCAATAACTATTGTTTTATCCTTAACACATTCTCATATGGCTAGATACTTAATATTAATGTCCTTAATTTTACCATTATTTTTATTTCTATGTGCTTCTAAGCTCTCACTCTCGTCCCTGAAATGGTATATGTGTGACTGAATACGAAAGCAAGCTTAGGGATTTAAACGATTATAAACACAAAGTCCGTTAATCCTAGTTGATTGAATAACGCTTTTTAGTTTTTAGGGAAGTAGCGAAAATAAAATCACTTCCTAAGATAGTAGCTTATGCTAAAGAATTCTTTTTTTATGAAAAGAAGGTTGTTACATTAATCTGTATCCATCCATAATTAACCATTCTAGGCTACAGAAATTCTGTTCATAAATAATAAATGCAAGGATTTCAATTTGGTAGAGGTTGACGATTTAGAGTAATCAATTATGAGTAAGAGAATCCAAGTGTGGTGGCTCAGTTGGTAGCATGGGACTGAGTGGTGGGAGAGGGCCTCGGTTCAAATCTCACCAACACCATCTGAAGAGAGGTATAAGTCCCGTAATCCTTGGATAGTTCCACCAACACCATCTGGGGAGGGGCATAAGTATCATAATCCTTGGACTCGCACCCAAACTCTAGATTAGTCTAATAGACGGCTCAAAGAGTCGAACCTGTGGGGATACCGAGAATTCTGATTTGACTCAAGGATGTAATTAGGATCAGTTTTCAAAAAAAAAAAATTATGAGTAAGAGACTTATCTACCCTTCCTCCTCCCACTTTTTTTTTTTTTTGGTAAACGTTACCCTCTCCCACTTAATTCAAAGGATACTGTTTATTGTTTTTTTTTAATACATTAGGAATCGAACACAACACTTACTACTCACTATCCACCCCTCTCATCACTAGGCTAGCCCTAGTGGCCGTTTATTATTTTTCCTATAAGTGGGTTTAGAGAACTTTTGACTTATAGAATGCAAAAAATAAATAAATATTTCACCGATTTAATTATTTTGACAAATTATTTACTCATCTAATATAAGTAAAACACATATGAAAAATGTAAGTGTTTAACTCATAAATCACCTTCATGCACGATTTGTGCAAAAGTTAACCCAATGCAAAATTTGCATATTGTTTTCAAGTCGAGCACGTCCCATACAAATCCTGCACACAGAGACACATAATAGATATATTTTGACTCTTACACAAGTTGCACATGGGTAATGCGTTACATACTCCCCATTAGAGATGAAAGTGGGTTGGGCTGGGCCAAGCTTTGCTCCGAAAAGTCCAAGCCTACGTAAAAAAATTTCAATTTAGTCTGGCCCAAGCCTAGTACGAGTCTAATGTTAGCCTGACTTGGCCCGTTTATAAAAAAACAAATGGGCTGGCTTAGCTCGTTAGCCTGTTAATTTTTAGGGGAAGGTTATACTTACAACCTATTTTCTTTACAACCTCTTACAACCATATATCTTAACCATTGATTTTCATCAATCAACGGTTAAGATTTTCACAAATTAAATTTATTAATTAATTATTAAATCACAATAAATGATAACTGTTGATTGACGGAAATCAACCGTTAAGATATATGGTTGTAAGAGGTTGTAAAGAAAATAGGTTGTAAGTATAACATTTCCCTATTTTTTAACTTCCAAGCAGAACAATGAATCAACTTTACAAAATATTCCAATTTTGTTGCTAAACCAAAAATAACAATTTTATCGTCCAAACAGAATCATAAATCACAACAAAATTCATGTAACCTGCATTTAAGTCAATTTTAAAAGCAAAATGCTCAAACTAAATAACATATATTTTATCAGATTCAACAAACAAATCCATACTATGTAAATTAAAATAACTACATGAATCCAACAAACACATCATGATGCTTGTAATAAGTATACATCTCCCAAAAACCTTTTAATATATTCATATACACTATCTAACATGCTGAGATGTTGGTTCCTCCTACATAAGAAATAAAGTCAGATTTTTATTAAAAATAATCGAATATAATTAAGTTATAAATACTTGCAATTGATTAAATTTATATATTTTGTTTTTTCTTCAAGTCATACTTATTATATTTTATTTTATTTAAAATAAATAATACAATATAAGCTGATCTGTAGGCTTATAGGTCAGACCTTGTAAAAGTGAGCTTACGACCTTTTTATTAAACAAGTTTTTTCAAGGCCCAAGCCCAGCCTATTTTACGATATATATTATGTGAGGTCTGACCTGACGTAGGCCGAGCCATAGGCTCCTGTAGACCGGCCCGGCCCAGTTTCACCCCTACTCCCTATGCATGTTTTCACTTATATTAGATTGATAAATAACTGGTCAAAAAATTAAACTAGTAATATGTCTTCTTTTTTTCTGCATTACAAGGGTCAAAAGCTCAGGTTTGGAGAAATCATATAAATATAATTTTTTCCCCATAAGATTATTAAAAATTATTAATTATTAAAAAATTAAATTAATAAAAAAAATTCACAAAATGAATAGACGAAATTATTTTTATTTTCCTAAAACTTGCAACTTCTAATTTTATAAGATAATTCCTTCTTGCATTTGTTATATAAAATAACAACTAATACTAAAATAAGCATCTATTCTTTGCATCAAACTAATTATCTAATTTTTATTGCACATATCATAAAACGTTAGAATTTCTAACTATTCAAATCAGTGACGTTTATACAGATTCATCTTAGGTTTTTTTTTAAAAAAAAAGTTATAAATTATTTCAAAGAAAAAGGGGAGAATAATTTGAGTTTCCCTCCTTTTCCTATCATCAAACAATCAATCAGGTAGTCACTCACACTTTTCATCTTAGGGTTCTTCATTTCACACTTCACACACACAATACAGAGTGATACTTTACCTCTGCATCGATGAAGTTCAAAGCGTTTCTGACTGAGAACGGAATGAACCTATTGGAGAAGAGGTTCCTTGCAGCACTCGACAAGATGGGAAAAGTGTGCCACTTGTACCTCACAAAAGACCACGCTATCTTCCTCCATAACCTCCTCAACGGCGACGGCGTTCAATCCATCGCACAGTTTCGCAAAGAAGCGCTCTTCGATGATTACAGAATCTCCAGCCAGAACGACGATCGTATCGCATTCGCCGTCGATCTTTCCCTTCTCCATCGCGCCCTCCGCAGCGCCGTCGCCATTTGCTCTGAATTCGCCGCCTCTGCCTCCGCCTCCCCTAACCGCCTCCAGATTAAGCTCGTCAAGAAGCTTCCCCCAAATTGCACCCAACCAATGCCCTTTCTCACCTTCGAAACGCGAGGCTATAAATCCGCGGTAATTCAAGATATCCCTATCTCCAAACCGTTGTCCAGAGCTCAAGTTGTTGAGCTTCAAAACGCTTTGGATATGGCACAAGATCTTCCCCAAACGCTGGTTCAGGTATTATTCAGTTAAATTTGCTGACTCAGCTTTTAGATACTAGTTTGTTCAGGTTGTTATATTTAGTTAGAGCTAGTTAGTTAGTGAGTTAGATGTTAGATTCCTTGTTTGCTTCCAGTTAATAGAAGCTTAATTGTTAACAACACTGTTATTAAATTCGGACTGGGCATTAAGGCAAGACTGGATCACTGGTTTAACTAGGGAGTCTAATGAGTCTCTTGTTAACTGATTGAACCCGATGTATACTAGTATGCAATAAATGTGATAGAAACATTATACTGAGCTTATAGCTTTGACTTAATGGTTAGTGTTGCATGTATTCATCATCATGACATAGATTTGGATCCTATTTGATTTTTAGAGGATCAAAGGTTGATGTTGGATATGAAGGATAATACTATATGAAGGAGACGACCATAGTAGATTACTGTGCACAGCGAGAGGCACGGAGTTGACGTGTGTGCACAGTGACAGCAAAGAGGCTAGGGTTTTAGAATTCGTGTGGGGTGAAACTCCCTTTTATACTTAGAGAGTGGACTTGGGCAGGATCATGTGTCCAATCTTGGGACCATTGTGCCAGTCCTTTACAAATCCTACATATGGAATTGTCTTATAAAATTTTACACAATTCCAAGAACAGGTTGTATCCAGAAAATTTGTGCTAGTTTAGTACCAATTCAACCCGTTTAGAGTTGGTACATCCTTTCCCATGTTGATTTTTTGCTTAATGAGTGAATTAACATGACTGGTTGGTGGTCTGATCCAGTTTTAATAAGAGTGGTACTACATAGCTCCCGTTATGTGCAGGGTCCAAAGACGGGTCCATTGATTTTAATAAGAATAGGTAGTCTTGCCTTACATTTGTTAGAGACTAGTTGTATGAATCGAAGCTGTGATCTCCAGATTACATGGCGACCACAACGGTTGTGTTAAGCTGTGATCTCCGGATTACATGTTGACCACAACGGTTGTGTTAAGATTCTCCTTCCCTGACACAGCTATTGGTTACTAGTTTGTTCATGTGGTTACAATTTGTTACAATAGTTAGAATTTAATGTCTTATGGATAAGAAGTTTGAGTTGAAAAGATGTGTTTTTTCATCACCGAATATGTGTCATCTAAATCCTTACATTTTTTTATAAATATGAAGGGAATTAGATTTTCCGGGATTTTGTTTTTCCCCACAGGTTTTCTACTCATTCATATGCATTTGTTTCCTCCTACTTCATTGCGATTCTTCAATTATTCGGTTGTGTCCGAGGGGCTCTTGATTGATAGTACCATCATTCTTTGAGATGAATTTCGTTCTATCTTGGAAAGCGGTCCAATGTCCTTGGGTACCTGTAGAGGGGACAAATCGTCTAATAGGAACAACTTTGGTTGGGCTTGGAATTTTTTGCATTGGTTATTCAATTCAATTCTGAAGTTGTGCTTGAATTGTATGTTCGTTTACTTCTTTTTTTATTTCTAAAACACAGAATGTTCACACAAGGATCCGGTGTTGATTCTTAATTATATTTTCACTAACAACATATAGTTAGTTACCACCTTAAATCTGCTTACTCGACCCTGCTATTAGTTATTTGTTTGTTCAGGTTGTTACAGTTAGTTAAGCTAGCTAATAGTCAGTTAGTTGTTAGTTAGCTTAGTTACCTGCTTAATCAATTATTTTCACTTCCAATGCAGGTGCCTGATTTGAACCAGTTGCTCAACTTTGTGGATCGGATGAAGCAGTTAGGTGATGTTTTGAATGTTTTCATAAGCAAGTATGGGGATTTTAGCGTGCAGGTTTCGACCACACTGATCAGCCTTAGTGCTGAGTTTGGGAAACTGTTGGTGATTGGGGAGCAAGCAAATGCTCCTGCAGAAGATCAAAATGTCAGTGCTCAGACGCGATCGTCAAGGTCGATTTCAAGAGGAGATGGTCAATCTGTGCAGGTGAGTGTGAAGCATTTTGTCAAGAGTCTGCAGTGTCACTTGGCCAAACCAGATTGTGCTTTCTATGGGATCGCTCCTCAGGGAAGTTGTTTGACTGTGATATTCCAGTTCTTCATTCCTGGTTCTCGCCAAACTGATAAATCAATTAGTTTGCATTGCAGGATTCCTGTTCTTGACCCTGGTTCTGGGTAAACCTCCCTACACTCCTTTCTGGTTGTGTGTGTTAGAGAAATATAATATAAAATCATTGAAGGCTTATAAGTTACCAAGTTGAGCTGTTAAATGAAGGCCTCATCAATTGTTTTATTATATCTCCCTAACAATGTGTAAATTCTTTCTTGATGAGCTTAGAGATTCTGTCGGGGAAAATGTCAAGCTGATGAGTGTATATGACAAACTAACAACTGAAGTGATAAACTTTTGACTAGAATATCATATTTTGATTTGTTGTATCGTATGTGAGACGAAGTTTACATTGAATTACATTTAAAATGTATGATATAGTTGAGGTTGAGTAATGAGATATAAGGCTACAAATTTGTCTGGGTTAGTTGGTTTCCCTTCTCTGCAATGTGGATGGAGGTTAGGGAGCAAATTTAGGACATTATAGTGTTATTTTTTTAATTGCAAGTGTGATAATGTTTAATTGAAATAAGGTGCAATTTAGAGTAATTTAGAGCAGAAAGTGGGATCTTTGCACATATGAATCAATCTGCAGCGTAGGAAAAAAACTGAAACTGATGGTGGAAAAAAGTTGTGTTCGTAAAAGTCATCTGTACTCTTGAGTTATGTGCTTGAAGTTAACTTCAAGGACATCAAAGCCCCCTTTCTTGAGTTAACAATGATATGGGAATATAACTTGCCCTCCTTTGGCCACACTTTTAAGTATTTTAAGATTCTGTTTAGCCTATTCATTTTGGGTTTGGGATAGAGGTGATGTTGTTGTTGATCTTCAATGTATTTATGAGGTCATTGGTTTGACTACATGTAAAACCAATTGAATCGTGAACCACACACCAGTTGAATCATGAACTACCTTTCTCTCTAGATATTCAGTTGAATCAATTTTTTGAATAATAATTAAACTGGTTTCTTGCATCTTGAGCAAATTGCACAGAAACATAATACATTTTCAAAATCAAACATCAGGCACTGCCTAACATGAATGAACATTACCCATGATCCATTTATTTTGAGGTTAACAACTATATCCCGAAGAAAGCAACAATTGACTGACACAAATAAATAAATAAGAAGAATTAAGCATCAGGTACTGCCTAACGTGAAACATGTGTAAAATTGTAATAACTTGGCTACAGTCAAATTACATTCTAGGATTGGAAGTTCAATCATCAATAAATTAGCACACAGCCACACATTTTTGCTCGTGGAAACCGTAAACAAGTGTTAGTGTGCTTCCATTAGATATGTTTTCCAAAAATAATATCATGATGCAAATGAATACTAAACTAAAGAACTTTTGAGACTTTAAAAAGAAAGAAAAATAATGACATTATATCTTGATGTCATGCAAATGAATACAGGAATTTGATACTTACACCTTCTTTGGCTTTCAATTACAAATGAAGTCACAAATTGAGAAACTTGTCGCTTTCCATTTTACTTTATTTTATTTTATTTTTTAAGATACCAACCGGTATCCAAAATCCTAACTAATCTAATTTTGGTTTTGTGTTTTTTCACCTTCTGGAAAAAAAAATTAAGACTAATGGTATGTACTCGTCTCATACTTTTTTCTTAATGTATACCAAGTAATAAATAAAGGAAAAAATGAGTATCATTTTAAAGGATGTAAAATTGTGTCATTTTAAATAAAAGAAAGAGATAGATAAAGGAAGAGAGAGAATGAACAAAAAAATATAAAAGTGTGAGTCCCACCTCTTTGTGAGAGTGAAATGACATAAGTTATGTCATTCAAAAGGATAAACATTTTTCCCATAAATAAAAGGATTAGAATATTGAGTAAATAGGAGTAAATTCTTATTTTACTCATTTAATATATATTTTTTCTGTTTAAAAATTAAAGTCACTTTAAAGGTTTTAGTTTATTTTAATTGTTTGTAATTTTATAAACCTAAAAAAGTATTAATTATTTATTTCATTTTTTTTTGTAAGCTATTTATTTCATTATTATCTCTCCACTATGTAGAATGTTGAAAGTATTAATGGAGAAAAGTAATTTCATCTAATATACTTATATTTTCTCCAAATTAAATTTTTTTAATTGTACAAAATCTTAAATAAAAAATATTTTAAAGCAAAGGAACTAAGTGTTATGATGTAGATCTTATAAAGAAAAGAACTTTGTTTATGAATTAGTATTTATTTTTTAAAGAAAAATGGCATCAATTTAGTCCCTCAATTTGGTGAGTTGTGTATCGAGAGAATTGCCTGCGACCCATTTTGCTAACTATCAAAATATAATTATACTATTTTTCTAGAATCTTTGGAAAAATAAATGTATTATATAAAATATTAAGAACAAAAAATTGAGCAAATCAGAGTGGCGCAGGGGATGCGTGATGGGCTGTGTTATCAAATCAAGCCCAAATGTTGTGCCCAAAACTAAATACCATAAGTCCAAGTGCAAATTTACAGAACACCCCAACTTCAAGATTATTCAATTAAAATTTGATAATAAGAAATTAACTTAGTGAAATCATTCTCTCATTTTATATGAGATATGTTCTTCTAACATAAAATATTGTGCCATCATTTTTTTTTTGAGTGGTAAACTCCACCACATTATATGTCTATAGTAAGAGATAACTATCTCCAATATCATGAGAAAATAAAACCCCCATTAACTTATATAGATATTTTGTTAGATAAATAATACGGAAAAATGTTTGTCCTTTTAAAGGATATAACGTTGTATCATTTTAGATCCTAACTGTTGATTTCCGTCAATTAACGATTATAAATTATTGGGTTAAATTTATTGGGTCGAACTTATTATTAATTAATTAATAAGTTTGATCCAATAAATTATAACTGTAGATTGACGGAAATCAACAATTAGGATCTAAAATGACATAACATTATATCATTTAAAAAACAAATGTTTTTTCCTAAATATTATTTTTATTTACAGCAATAACAATAACAATTAAGTTATTTTAGGATCTTTAGATATTATATACAAAAAAAAAAAAAAATTCCCAAAGAGTATAGGGACTTTCAAATTAATTTTTTTTAATCTAAATTTCT
The DNA here is from genome assembly GCF_033153095.1 of Gastrolobium bilobum. Taxonomy (NCBI): domain Eukaryota; kingdom Viridiplantae; phylum Streptophyta; class Magnoliopsida; order Fabales; family Fabaceae; genus Gastrolobium; species Gastrolobium bilobum. The sequence goes on along the minus strand of NW_026896849.1, from coordinate 113,149 downwards.
GTTAAGAAACAAGAAAATTGATGGAAAGTAAAATCTAAAATGCCCCAGTAGTTGTTGGTCTAGTGACGACCTAGTTAGACCTCAAGATTTGATTTGTCCCAAAAGGAAGTGGATCGCAACTCTAAGAGAGGGAGGAAAGGCTCAAATCCAAAACCGGATTAAACGGACCCATTTGGGCTTCGACACCAGTTGGTATATATTAAAAAATAAAATGCACTAATGTTACATGCACATGGATAGGGTCCTACTACTAGTCCATAAGCATATTACTACATTCCCACATTTGAATTCTCCAATAAATTAAATGAAACCAGTTTGTGGCATATTTCTGGACACAACATACAGAAATAGATCACATTTTGAAAATCAAACACCAACCACTACCTAACTTTTAAACATCACCATTTGACCCATTTGAGGTCAACAACTAAAATCACCAAGCAAGTAACAATTCCCTTTTGAAGAAAAAATGAAAAAAAAATTGAAACACAATTTGTTTGAGATTGTTTCAGGATATCAATTACCAGAAATGAATGAATGCATCCCATGCAGCTCCAATGGCATAAACAACAGGCAAGAGAATAATGTGGCCTTGGGAAGAAAGGGTATGTGCCCCAGCTCTTATAGGAGCAGCTACTGGTGGAGGTGGTGGGTTTTCAACATGAACAGCTATCTTCATGCCACCAAAGCAGAACCCTTTGCCACTGATAAAATAGTAATCCCTTGTTACATTCAATGGAACCACATCTCTTCCAGCTCCAGTAGTCCAATTGTGACGTGGATGATCAGAGTTACAACTTTCATAATCTGTCTTGTTCACTTCTAGCACATTCATTTGGTTCCTATCATACACAAAAACTGTAAACTAACTGAGTTAGTATCATAGGAATATAATAACATGGTAACACTCCATCTTACAAGCACATTCTTGGGTTGGAACTAGAAATTAGCACACAACAACACAGTTTTGTTCATGTCAACTGCAAACAACTGTTAGTGTGCTTCCATTACATATATTAACCAAAATTAAGACCCTCATGAGTAATGACAATTAAATATTACACTAAACAACTTTTAAGACTAGGTAGAAAAAAATAAAGAAAATCTATAACTGGTATTTTGCTTTTCATTTGCAAATTAAGCCATAAACTGAGGGTGTTGGGGTGAATTCTTTTCATTTTACATCATTTACTTTAGGTGAGTTAGTGAGCTCTTAAACTTGAGCAGCCAGCCAGCTTTAATTCACAGAACACAGCAGCATATAGTGCATCCTAAAATAGTTAAAATTTTCCACCAAAAATAAAAACTAAAATTGATTAAAAGTTGAAAAAATATGCAATTTTCTACATCTATTTCCACTGATAGTGTTATTTTTTCTGACCTTATATACATAATTGGAGGTGACTAGTGAGTATCCAGAACTTACCACCACTAGGGAAAAAAGTTCAAGAACAAAACACAATGACCAACACAAATAAAGCTATAGTCATATATTAACTAAGAAAACCAGCCAAAAGTCCTGGATCTGAGAACGCAGAATAAGATAATAAAGGGAAGAAAAAAAAGGATCCAAACACTATTTTTTTTATTTAAAGTCCCAAAAAAAGGGTAAATAAATAATCAAGAGGAAAAGGGTGGTGAGGAGGGAAGAGAAACCTAAATGGCATTGCCCACAAAATTTCATTTTATTTTATTTTTTTTACTTTAGAACAAAAACTTAATTCAGATGAACTAAATTCTTCAATTCTTATACAACATCAACCAATCTCTTCTCTTTGTCTTTTCCTGAATCAATGTATTCAGCTAACACAGATTTGATACAAGGCTCAAAGATTAATCAAAGATCTCAGATTAGATCAATTTAGACCCTCTTGGTCCCTAAAACAATAAAATTAAGTAGCAAAAACAAGAAAAAGTTGACAGCTTTAGCTTATATTATGCTTGAACTAATTCAGATCCAGTTGAGAGAGAAAGTATACAGAAAAAAAAAAAGCAGTTATAGAAGTAAAGGTTCAAGCTTTAAAGAGAAAGAGAGAGAGCTTACAGAGCCAGTCACCATTGTAGAAATGCTTGCCCTTAGCCCAAGTAGTGTAGTTGAAATTTGTACTCCAACCCATGTTGCCTCCTATCATCCACCGTACAGCAGAAGCCTGTGGTAACATCACAAGCATAGTGCAACCCAGAAACAGCAACACCATGAACACCCTCTTCGTACCCTCCATGACTGTTTCAGAAGCTACCCTCTTCACTCTTCAACAAACTCTGGAACACTCTGTTCGTTTTCAACGATGATGTGTCCTTTTGGACCTTTTAAGGAGCCTTTCTTGGTTCTTTTGTTTAAGGTTATTTAATTTTTAAGAGGTTGTTGCTTTCTAGATCTACCGTTATTTGTTTATCTTAATATTTTAAGTTTTATGGACACCTCAAATGAATTGAACCTAATTCATAATTTTGGGAAATTTTTGTACTTATTTCTCACTTCACGTGCTTTAAATAAGTGATATAATAAGTGACATTTAATTATTATTAATGAAAAAAGATATAGACATATAAATTTCACATGATAAAATTATATGAAATTTTAACATAAGAGAATTTATTTCCTAATTTGAGAGGTGCTTTTTTATTTTTTAAAATATTTCAATCGGTTCATTGTTCCGCAACTAATTCGATTCGGGCGAGTTCAAGATTAAGACTTTAAACTCTTTCCAAAGGTGGTACTAGGAGATTCGAACACATGCTCTCATCTTCACCTACTTAACTCTCATACGTCAATTGAGCTAGCACTATTTGATAATTTGAGAAGTGCTTTTGTAATGGTGTTTTTTTCACTAATTGAGAATTTATTTATTTTTATTTTAATTATTGATTGTTGGATTAATCACCTCAAGTCGAGCAAGATTATAAACGTGATAAATTTTTTCTTATCAAATTTTTAATTATTTAATATAATTACGTATTTAAGACTCCAATTTGAGACCATGGATTAAGGAATAATCTTAAATCACTTGATTAATGTACATCGCAGATATTTGTTGAAATGATATAATGTATATTAGTATTAATTTGTGAAATTATGTTAACAATAAAAAAAATATAATTAAACTTGTTCTTAGTTTCTCCATACGTTCTTCTTCAAAATTATTACAATTTTAATTATGTTATTTTGCATGACTTTTATATGATTGTTTGGCTGAACTTAAAATCAAGAATATTATATAATCGTTAAATTTTGTCTCCCTTTATTAATGTGTATTTTTCTATTTTTTTAGTAAATGTTGTATGTTTTCTCTCTCCATTAACAGGGAATTATAGTCAATTAACGTTTAATTTCAAAATTACTTCTGCAATAATATTGAAGAATTAAGTTGGATCGAATTAATGATGAAGGGAACATATCGCAGGTGCTATCAGAGTATCAGGTGCGCTTCTTATTTTTTGTTTTTACAACTCAACTTTCTAAAATAACGAGGTTGCTTCGCATGCGCCACGTGTAAAGATGTATACTGGACATAAAATCCATTATGAGTTATTAAAAAAAAAAATGATTTTCACGATGTTTCTTATAAAAAAAATATTCATATTAATTTTTTTTGAAAATTAAATTGAGTCTTTATTAAATTTTGAGAAACCACATTTTCAAAGAACTGAAATTTTAGAGAAATCAAAAGTTAACTTTTTTTTTTAAGAAACAAAAGTGCAGATCATATTTTTTTTGTTAAGGACCCAAAAAAGACTTTACATTAAAATTTATTTCAAGTTACACCTAAACTAAAATAAAAATAAAAATTAAGACGCAAATTGATTAATTGATACGTGGTTATTTAAGTTTACTCAGTAACTTTGAGTTCAAGTATTAGGTACAAAATTATGTTAAAAATTTAGATATTTTAATCTGGAGAATTTTATTGCTTTTGTGATTTTATTTGATGCAATCAAATTAATCGAATAATCAATGAATCGGTGAAAAAATTAAAATAAATAAAATCTGAAATTCTTACAAACTCAAGGTCATGCATGCAATGTAACTTTCTAACAATTTGTGTACGAGGAAAACTTATATCAGCGTAGCTTTTTTACCTTCGCATGATGAAAAATCAAAACAGGATTATTCTTTTTTATAAACAAAAACAAAAGAAAATAAACGACATTGGAATTATGAAAATGAAAATCAGACTATAGTAAAGTAAGATTAATATATTGTTTTATTTATAAACAGATGAACACATATTAATTTGACAGGTAGATGAAAATATATATTCTATTATAATCCTTATCTTCAAATTGTTATTTCCGGTTCATGCTTTGACCAGATCCATGTGCTTCTCCTTTACAAAAAAAAGCTGTCAATGACTCATGGTTGATATGAGAAAAGACCAGAACATGCTCCCAAATCTCCCTTTTCCTTTTTACCAATGAACTGGTCCTAACTTTCCTAAAATCACGATAATGCAACAAGTACATCAATTAAGAAATGCAAAATTTCACTATCTCATACCTAATTCTGAATTTCAAGGGTAATGGTCCATTACTCAATCTGCTTAGATTTTGCTGTACTCCACATTGAAACCTGTGTGAACAAGCAATCATTTATATTGTTAGAGCTTTTTTTAAAAAATAAAAATTATGTCATAGATACTTCAATAATTATGTTATTATTTTCTATTCTTCTTTGTTTAATAGTGGGAACCATCACTTTATGTCTTAGAATAAGATATGATTTCTCTTATAACATGAGAGTAGACAAACCCAAAAAAATAACTTATACAAATCATTTAAGGTATATACATAATTTGAATCTTTAAAAAGAAAATGAAAATAAAGTGAAACCATAAGGTGGTGTTTAGTATAAGGGTATCACAAGGATTACCGGTAAACCTTCTATGGTAAACATCGATTCCCATGTTTGGTAGAAGTATCAAAAATCAATTCCTGGGTATCCAAGTTTTATCAGTAAAGCATTTTACAAAGAAAAATTACTGTTTGGATTACCAAAAATTAGACAGTTTTCATGATTACTGAGAGAAGGGAAAACAAATAACATATTTTTAAGACAATAATACCCCCCAACACACATCAATATATATTACTAGTAATATTTTACTCACAACCAAACATATACTCAGTAAAATTATTAAATATTTCCAGTAATATTTATGTCTACCAAACAACTTTTTTATATCATTCCCAGTAAGTTGGATTTCTTTGTATATTACTGGATATCATGATCCCCGAACACAAAAAAATTTCTCTTGTACCAAACATATATCCTAATATTATCCAAATCTTGCTAGCAGTATTAAATTGTGTAAATTTTTCATTGAAAAAATGGTTTTTTAAATATTATGATGATGTCTTTTGGTTGGCCAATTTCTTCTCCCAAATCCTTTTTCCCCTTCTTGAGAGGGTGTGACTATTGTGTTTTCCTCTACATGTTTTATTGTCCATGTGGTGGGTATCATTATTGCTGTGCAGGGGGGAAAGTGCCAGAGATTATCTTGCTAGGCCCCATCTCTTTTTTATCTTTCAAATTTGGGGCCTTTAAAATTGAAATCTTTTAAACCCATCTCTATTAGTTGCTTTTTTGGTTTGAGTTGTTGAACCACTTGAAATGGATAATTATGATGTTAGATCATACTTGGCAACAATCATGAAGGATGTTAAATCCTTTGCTTCCTTAAGTTGAGTAAGAGCATCACTCTTGAATACTGCACTAAGGATACACTCAAATGCAAGCACAAGAAATTCTTTAAATACTCTAAATCAACCGTTAATATATGCAGAAGTTGTGTGTTGACATGCTAAAAAAAATGTACTTATCCTTAAAAAGTTCCTTAATATTTGTAAACTACTAATTTGAATATCTATTATATGCAATGCTTATTTCAAAATTTCTTATGCAGTTATTCCTCCATGTTACTTGAGGACTTAAGACTGATACGAGAGCTTTATCCCAAAAACTAGCTTGTAAAATAGAAGAGTTCAAAGTCCATATAAACCCTACACCAGAATCTTATGTTTAAGATGTGTAATTTCAAGTCTCGTACCTTACAACTGGATCGTCACAGCGACACAATTTTTGTAAAGAGCAAGCAGAAAAGTTGATGGGTTGAGTTCAAAACCACCAAACATGGTCATCTATGAAGCACCGATACCGATACGGCATTTTTGATACGTTCCCGATACGTGTGTCCGATACGTTACTTCAAAAATACTAATATTTCGATACGTTCCGATACGTCTTAGTATTAAATAATATTTTTAATATAGTGTACTTCACATTAACAAAATATAATAAAATCATAGGCACAAATAGCAAATTATCCATACAAAATTGATAAATATCTCAACTAGTGTGTGGATATTAAGTGCTACTAATAATATTTGCCTCCATCTCTGGCTCATCTAAGGAAAGGGTAGCACCATCTAAAGCTCCAACATCATTAAAGGTATCAACTGCATCACCACTAATGTCCCAATACTGACTTTCTCCTTCATTATATTTTGGACTCTTTCTTGATAAGAGCCGGAGGTTGCTATGTATGTAAACTAAGTCTTCAGCTCGTTTGGGATCCATTTTATTTCTCTTCATGGAATGCACAAAAGAGTAAGTACTCCAATTGCGTTCAGCACATGATGAAGAAGAAGGTTGTGTAGTGAGTTTCAAAGCCAGCTTTTTAAGCAAAGGTGCACTACAACCGTGAACTCCCCACCAATCATTGGGATTCATTGTATATCGATTTTCAATAGCCTCAAACTCTCTAAAACCTCCCTTCATTTGAACAAAGTTGATATACTCCAAATTTACTGTAGCCCTTTCCTCCACACTAGAAAAATGTCTCCTGAAGAACTTTTTTACTTCTAAATTAATCTCCACATCATTGTCTGGAGAAACTCGACTTGGATCTTCAGCAAGCCATTGATCACTGTAGTATCTACCAAAAAGAAAAAGGAAATTACAAGTGTCAAAATGGTTCCAATAAATAGAATTATTAAACTAAAGTTACAGTTATAAAAAACTTACTTGGGATGCAAAGCATGTGCCAAACAATGAAGGGGAGTTGAACTTTTGGTCCAACGATCTATAAGATTATTATACACCACATAATAAAATGTTGATGACTCACCATGCATCCTCCCTTCTTTCAAGCATATTACATTCTTTACCTTTTCAATCATCGTATCCCACATATCATAAACCAAATGAAGACAAGGTTTATCAGTATCACAAAACCTGATCATATCATAAATAGGAGCAATGAAAGCAAGGATGTAATCAATGTTTTCCCAGAACTCATCATCCAATATCTTCTCCTTCACTAGTCTTGCCCTTCCTTGATGATCATTTTTATAAATACTCCATTTTTCACAAATGACCATGTTTTGGAGACCACCCTTTATCAACCTGAACCTCTTTAACATCACAATCATGGAAGCAAATCGGGTGTCAGCAATAGAAAGCAACTTCAATGGCACAAACTCATTAAACATGGACAATCTCATAGAATGAGTCATGATGAAAGTCTTGATTGTTGAAACATGGCCAACAATTTCAGATATCCAACTACATTCTCCATAAGTAATCTCATTATTCTCCACATTTTTGGCTGCACAAATGTTCTTCAAAGCCAAATTCAACGTGTGAACAACACATGGTGTCCAATTGATAGTCGGATATTCTTGCTCAATAAGTTGTCCTGCACCCTTACAATTAGCAGCATTATCCGTAATTACTTGAACCACCTTATCCACCTCAACTTCTTGAATTACTTCCTTTAGCAAGTTGAAGATAAAATACTTATCCTTGACATCACCAGAACAATCAACACTTTTCAAAAACATGGCTGCACCATCACATACTGCCATGAAATTAATTATTGGCCTCCTTTGGGAATCACTCCACCCATCACTGACAATACTCACACCGTTTGATCTCCAAAGAGATCGAGCAGGGATACACAACCTATCAACATTATCTTTCTCCTGTTGTAAAAGAGTAGTTCGCAACAAGTTATAGTCAGGGGGTCGATAATCTGAAGTCACAACAGAAAACAGTTAAAAACAAGGAAATAAATGAGATAAAAAGAAACATAATATTTCATAACATTAAATACCTCCAATGTTATGACTTGCAGCATAAGTGAATGCTTGTTGAAAGTACGGGTTCCTTGCCAAATGAAATGGCAATCCAGCAGAATAAAACATTCGCGCAATAATATGATTTAATTCTTCCTGCTCTCCTATATTGAAAGCCCTCTCAATAGGACTCATGCTTGTAGTTCCTTCATCATTTCTTTTTTTTTATTAGATGTACTAGATGTAACTGAAAAGCTAGTGGGTGGTAAAGGAACATATCTCGGTGCGTTCTTCCTCACCCTTTCAGAATATTCCTCTTCCAATTTTCCCATTTCCATCAAAGATGCCTCCTTAACAGTCTTACATATTCCAATCCCTTTAGATTTAATCTTTAACAAATGATACTTCACTCTCCTGTATGAACTTCTATATTCAAGTTTGCAAAAGTTACACTTCCAACTCACATTCCCTCCTCCTTCATTTCCATCCTCAACTTTAGTAACATAATTCCACAATGGTCTGCTCAAGTTTTCAACTTCAATTTCCACGTTTCGTGCATTGGATTGTATTGAACTATCACTTTGATTTATGTTTGACTCCATTCTATTATGTTAACAAAACAAAATCATATTTAAAAATACAAAATAAAAAATCATGTAAAAAAGAAAAATTAAAAACAGAATATACAATATACAAATATACAGAATAGACAAAATATAACAATATAAATTTATGTAAATGGAATAAACAAATATAATATAAAAATATAAACAAAAGAAAAATAATTATATACAAATATAATCGTATAAAAAACAGAATATACAAATATAAAAAAATAATTATATACAAATATATATACAATTGAAATAAAAGAACGACGATGGTCGATGGATATTAATTAATATATATAAAAAATAAACCAATTATTATATCATCCTCAGCCAATATAATAAAAATATATATACAATACAAATAAAAGAACGACGATGTCAAACAGCTTTCACCGACAAAAAAATATCTATCCTTCATTCACTTGCCTTCCATGCGTGAGAGGATCCTTTTTTGAGCAGAGACGATGGAGGAAGAACGACGATGGATGGAGGTCTCACAACGAACAGCTACCACCCACCGACAGCCAAGGAGGAAGAAAGATCGAGGAGAAACAGCTACCAACGAAACCATGGAGGAGCCGAGCAGAAATAGCGACGGCCGACGGCGGAGGAGGAACGGCGACGACAAACCAACGACGGAGGAGGAAGAATGACGTTGTGGCATCTTGCGTGTAGGTCAGGATGTGTTGATTTGGATTCTGAGATTTAATACGATTTGGGTTCTTTTTATCCCAAAAAAAACACCGCTTTATTTTTTAAAACAATTACTGAAATTCCATTCATCCATTAGATACGTAAAAATGGAGTATCGTAACGTATCCGTATCGGACGTGTGTCCGATACGTAGAAATTTCTCAAAAATGCGTATCCGTGCTTCATAGATGGTCATTACTACCTTCTCTCCAAAAAATTATTGTTGGAACTTGGAGTATCTAACACTTCAATGTTCACTTCCATTAACTTCAATACTGAAAGATGAATCACTATATAAGAATACAATATCAACTTCCTCCATATGTTAATTACAAAAGGTAGAATTTATAGTCACAATTCAAAGATAGTTACCCAATCAGCGACATTCATTACAAGTATTATTACTTAGAAAAGACAAATACTATATGAACATTGTAATTAAAAAGGTACGTATTATGTTCAGTCCAGCCTCCTTAATAAATAAGCAACTTGAACTTCCTTTGTCAATGGCATGATCCAGTCACCATATAGATCAGCTACCAAGCTTGGATTTATTTTGTACACTGGTTCAGTTCGATGTTCCTTCATATTTATAACCACTTCTTGCCCAAAAGTCTTGGCCTTCATCTCTACTCTCCTTTTAATTGCTTCTTCAACTTCAGGATATGTTAGCATATCCATCAACCTATCCTTGTCCTGCAAAGTCACCTCAACAAGACAAAGTTAATTCTGAGAAAAATCCAGCTTGCAGAAAAATCAAAATGAAACTTGAAATTTTCCCTTTGCAATATACAATGGTTGCAATCTCTTTGCAAAAATGCAAGGTTAAAGTTGTGTACAATTGACCCTCACCCCAACCCTCGTAGGTCGGGGGGAGCCTTGTGCACCGAAATTTGCTCTATTTCTTAGAACAGCGATAAAGTTACTCCTTGTGACTAGAAGGTTACAGGTTCGAATCTAGAAAACAGCCTATTTGCAAAAAAAAATAAAAAAAATGCAAAGATAAGACTGTATACAATGAACCCTCACCCCTACCTTTGCAAGTCAGGAGAGTTTGCCCTTTTTAATATACAATGGTTGCAAACTCATTAAACTTGTAAGCATGTCCATCAAGATCAGTATGATTGACCAGTAACCAAATAGATTTATATATGACCAAAAACAATTCATGGCACAAAAATTAGTATGATTAAATGATTACTTTTGATGAACATGCTTGCAATTCAAAGCACATTTACCATTGATAGTATTGAATTTCCCACTTCCTAGAAAGTAGAAAAATAACAAGAATTGTATTGAAGTCTGGCCCTCTGACAGGCATTTGTACCTGTGCTAAAATGGCATCTTTATATGCATCTGGAGAAGCTTGAAATTTTGCTTCAGCTACATATTTGCCATAATGGGTCCTCTTCGAGAGAGTCTGCAGTCACAAGAAATCACAAGTTTCCAGCAATATAAGAGCCACAATTGCAAATTAGAGGGAGAGAAATTGCTGAACTTTTAAAAATAAAGCATGCCAAATGTCAATAAGGAAACTTGCAAGTTGCAACAGTTTTACCAAATACAAAAAAAAAATTACAAATTTATTTTAAAAAATAATAATATATTATATATGTGGTGTTTACATTTCTGCAGCTGTTGTACGTGCAACAATCAAATACTTGCCATATATATACTTGAAAACATTAAATGCGGGAAATCATAACCATACAAAGGATGAAAACATTAAATGTGGGGAATCATAACCACACTTGTCGTTGCTGTATGTAAAGCGGCTGCAGAAATGATTTTACCTATATATATATATATATATATAAATTAAAGAGTAAACACCCTTTTTGGTCCCTGGCAATATCTACGAAATCCTTTTTAGTCCCTGACAATAAAAAAGGACCAAATTGGTCCCTAAAATTATGAAAAAAGGGCCACGTTAGTCCTTATGTCAACTCCTCCGTCACTAACGTGGCCCTTTTTACATACTGTTAGGGACCAATTTGGTCTTTTTTTATTGCCAGGGACTAAAAAGAATTTCGTAGATATTGACAGGGACCAAAAAGGGTGTTTACTCTAAATTAAAATTAAAATGTTGTATGGAGTTAAATATTGGCCAGCACATAAGCAACATGAGTATAAAATGGGAGTAGAAGAAATGAGGATGTTAAGGTAGATGTGTGGTTATACGAAGATAGATAAGATAAGAAATGAGAATATTCGACAAAAGGTAGGAGTAGTACCAGCGGCTGAAAAAATGAGGGAATATAAATTAAGATGGCTTGGGTACGTAATGAGAAGGCCCCTAAATGCTCCCATAAGAACAGAAGTTTGTTATCAAGAGCTCGACACAAAGAGAGGTAGAGGTAGACTGAAACTTCCTTGGGGGAAGATAGTAAAATAAAACTTAATGGAGTGTGATATAGATTGCCGAACGGTGTGTCTTAGGTCGGAATGGAGAAAAGCTATAAGCATGGTAGAGGATTAGACCCGTTGTTATTCCTATTTTCCAGATGGTCCTTTTTTAGTCATTTTCCTCTTCATCTCCTCCCTCTCCTTCTTTCCCCTTCTTTTCTTTTATCTACTTTCCCCTTCCCCATCTTATTTCTCTTACTTTTTATTCCCCTATACCCCTTTTATTTTTTCTTATATATATATATTATTTTATTTTATCTATTTATTTATTGTCTTTTTCCTCTTTATCTCCCTCTCTTTCTGTCTTTCTTCCTTCTTTTCTCTTATTTCATTTTTCCTTTCAATCTTTTTTCTCTTATTTATTTATTTATGTGTTCTTCTTTTTCTTTTTTTTTCTCAAACTTTTCGTATCTTTCATTTGGGTTCATCTACCACTGACCCCAAGTAGTTTGGGATAAAAGTGTTGTTGATGTTGATATTAATCAACATCAACATCAACAACACCTTTATCCCAAATTAATTGGGGTCGGTGGTAGATGAACCCACATGAAAGATACAAAACGGTTGAAAAAAAGTTAAAAAAAAAAAAAAAAATAAAGTAAAAAAGTAAAAAAGCCAAAAATAAATAAATAAAAATAAACAAATAAAATAAAAATATAAAATAAGATAAAATAAAATAACAATATATGTATATATAAATAAATAAAAGTAAAAAAGAAAGGGACAAGAAGAAGTGGGGGAAATGAAGGGGAAAAGGACTAAAAAGGGACCATCTGGAACATAGGAATAACAGCGGGTCTAACCCTCCACCATACTTATAGCTTTTCACCATTCCGTTCTAAGACATACTGTCCGCCAATCTATATCCCACTCCATTAAATCTTGTTTTACTACTTTCCCCCAAGTAAGCTTCGGCCTACCTCTGCCTCTTTTTGTGTTGAGCTCTTGGTGACAAACTTCTGTTCTTACAGGAGCATCCATGGGTCTTCTCATCACGTGCCCAAACCACCTCAATTTATGTTCTCTCATCTTCTCGGCTACCGGTACTACTCCGACCTTTCGTCGAATATCTTCATTTCTTATCTTATCCATCCTTGTGTAACCACACATCCACCTTAACATCCTCATCTCTGCTACTCCCATCTTATGCTCATGTTGCCTATGTGCTGGCCAGCATTCTGCTCCATATAGCATTGCCGGTCTTACTGCCGTTTTATAGAATTTTCCTTTTAACTTCAGGGGGATTTTGCGGTCACACAAAAATGCAGATGCACTGCGCCATTTCATCCACCCTGCTCTGATTCTGTGATTTACATCCTCATCAATCTCTCCGCCGTTTTGTAAAATGGAGCCCAAGTATTTAAAAGCATCTTTTTTGGGTACCTCTTGACCATTTAGATGCACAGGTTCTTGGTCCTCATCTCGTACCAGAGAAAACTCACACTTCAGATACTCAGTCTTGCTTCGACTTAATGTGAATCCTCTGGATTCCAATGTGCTTCTCCACAATTCAAGTTTTCTATTAACACCCTCCTTGCTCTCATCAATAAGCACAATATCGTCTGCAAAAAGCATACACCATGGCACTTCCTCTTGAATATCTTTTGTTAGTTCATCCATAACTAAGGCAAAGAGGTAAGGACTTAGAGCCGACCCTTGGTGTACACCTACCGTGATAGGAAAATAACTTGATGATCCGTTACAAGCTTTTACACATGTAGTAGCCCCATCATACATATCCTTGATTGCCTTTACATACTTTAATGGAACCTTTTTCTTCTCCAGGACCCACCATAAAACTTTCCTTGGAACCCTATCGTATGCTTTCTCAAGGTCTATGAACACCATATGCAAGTCCTTTTTCTTTTCTCGGTATCTTTCCATTAGTTGTCGCATCAAGAAAATTGCTTCCATGGTACATCTTCCTGGCATAAATCCAAATTGATTTACAGAAACCTTGGTATCTCTCCTCAAGCGATGTTCAATAACCCTCTCCCACAACTTCATAGTATGGCTCATTAGCTTAATGCCTCTATAGTTTGAACAATTCTGTATATCTCCCTTGTTTTTGTAGATAGGCACAATCATACTTTTCCTCCATACATCAGGCATCTTATTCGTCTGGAGAATCTTATTAAAAAGATTGGTCAACCATTTTATTGCCACATCCCCCAGGCCTCTCCACACTTCAATAGGGACACCATCAGGCCCTAAGGCTTTATTAGTCTTCATCCTCTTTAAAGCCTCCTTAACTTCATGTGTATTAATTCTGCGTACAAATCTTTTATTCATATCATCACACACGTCCTCTAAGTCCACCTCGCTTGTATCTCCATCCCCATTATACAGCTTGTTGAAGTATTTCAACCACCTTTCATTTACATCTTCATCTCTCACCAGAAGTTTTTGATTTTCATCCTTGATGCATCTAACTTGGGTGAGGTCTTTACTTTTTTTTTTATGTGATGAACCTATATGTTGATATTAATATAAATAAAAAATAAAATATGCTATGAGATCCCTGAATATGGAATAGATTTAATAATTGAAAATACAAGGTGGTACTACCCCAAGACATCATTTCAACTTAGAAATGAATTTAATTAAAAGGAAACTAATAATGCGTACCTGCAAGCAAATTGTATCACACACAGCACTGGATCCACAATTACCATCATCTCCTTCCTTTACTAATTGTGGGATAAGAACTCTGAAGTATACGCCCCAAACTTTATCATTTATATTAATTGTATCAGCAATAGGGTGCAATACCTATTGACACATTACACAGAAATTCAGTGAAGAAGCAATCAGCACATAAAAGGTTTAGCAACACAACCATTAAACACGTAAGGAGAGAGAAAGAGAAAGAGTTCATAACGTAAGAATTCTAGTAGATATATAATTTGTCATTTGATTGAATCTGTAAATTATTATAGTGTACGTTCGTATGCGACAGAAAATGTATAAGACAGGACTAACTTGTTCTAGAATTAAGCTGTAATTTTTGAATTAACAAGCAGGTTGATTTTCCTTTCGCTCTTAGTTTTACTGTGATTATTACTTTGTATGAGTGTTTTGGGTTGAAATGGTCTAATAACGAATACTATCATAGGACCGGCATTTCCCAACTAGGTATCCAATTTTTACTTTTCAAGTATATGCAGTGTTTTCATCTCACATTATCACTACATTTGAAATGAGAAAAAGATCATTTCAAATTAATCACAAAGGCCCACCTCTTACACACACTTCCTACTTTTGAGGAACTTTTTTACTTCAAAATTATCTTTTTACGTATCAGAATGTTTAAGCCAGTTTCCAATAATTTTTAAAATCTATATAGAAAATTTACACTACTAGTGTTGTGAATGGCAATTCCTTAACCTCCTCCAATGTTGTAAACTCCTACATACTGCCTGTCTGAGCTTGGAAAGGAGGAATTTATCAGACTTCTACACATTGTTATTCTATCTAACCGAAAGCATAGTTCTGTCCATATGAATATAATAAATTTAGTCGAAAAACAAAATCATAAGAGTAATGGCCTTGATTATTGCTTAAGACGTATTCTTTACCTGAGGGTATTGCAGAGGCGGTAACAATGGCTCAGGTAGGCCATCAGGAAAGAATGGATGCTCATCAGGGCTCTTGTATCTACCCACCTTCAGTGAAATGGAAACCGGGTCAGAAAAATTGACATCTATATATAAGGACTTACTATTTTCATTTTATCATTTTTTTAGGCAATTCTCATTTAATCATTGCTTTTCGGGCTTAGGTTCATACCTTGGCATGAAGCCTCTCAGTTTCTCTGAGCATGTATTCTACCAACGATCCATGAAATCCATCCATGGAGAAAGCATCAGGGTCATATGTATCTTCATTGTAACAGTATTGTGCTCGCTCCAAGAGGCTAAAGATTATGCTATCCTCTTGACGAATTAAAGAATGTCTGATATGATCAAGGGTCAGGTTTTCACTCCCATCAATCCTTTTCTTTGCTGACACTGATCTACACAAAAGAAATTGGGTAATTTTAAAATTTGATTGGTCAATATAGAAAGCAAAAATGATGGTATCCTTCAAATAAACAAATATTTTGCACTTGTAGATTTAAGGATGAAAAGATGCAATGCAAGTATAAGAAACTGTACAATTGTACATGCAAAGCTGAAGGCATGAGTATGAAAATTGATTGAAATAGCAATTAATAGTCATTCATCTTGTCTTAGGCTGTTAAAAATTAGCATCACTACTATAGAATATATTAAGTACTATCACTGGATTGAAGAGACCCGAGTAACCACAAAACATTAGGTAAGTACAGCAGCAAAAGTATAAATAATTCAAGAAACATGGAGGTGCTAGGACTCCATTGCTCATCTAGTAGTATAGCCTCAATTCTGTATTAATTGGAAAACAGAATATCACAGAGGATGCTATTTATATAATGAGTTATAACCTCAATAGCCCCACTTGACAAGTGGGTCTGATGCTATAAAGCTACTGCTATATGCAGGATCCAAAGAAGGGTCAAACCCATTTTGTGGGTCTATAGTATGCAGCCTTACCTTGCATCTATCTGCAAGAGGCTAATTACTTGAATCAAACCTATGGATAGTCACATGGAGGCAACACCAACCATTTTTGACAAAGAAACGAAAATTGAAGGCATAGCAGCTAACTACATTTGGAAAGAATCATAAATTTTGATCACTATGGTATTTAAAAAATAATAAAGACCTTTCTGATCAAGTATACAAAACAAAATTTCATGATCACTTTCCTCTTTGCTAAGACCTTAAAGAGGAACCACACATTAGAGCAACAAAATTTGGTGATTAAATTCTATAGACAATTGCAACTGCATAAACCAAATCATCAAACAACCAGACATCATGACACCCAACAGGCATGTGGAATTGGAGAAACAAAGCAGAACCAACAAAAATCCAAACTTTTAGAATAAACAACTGAATTTATGAGAACCCCATAATAGAAATTTGAAAGCAGAGTTCAATACTCACCCAATGGAAGCCGAATGTGCCGGAACAGAAAGATTGCATCTTTTGGCAAAAGCTGAAGTGGGGTTGAAGGAGAATGAAGCCCTACGATTTGTGAGATCAAAAGCACAAGTGGGTCTTGAAGGCACTGAGAAGGTAGCTCTTAAAAGCTTAGCCTCCATTAGAGAGAGAGAGAGAATAAAACTGAATTGTGACAATAGGAATCTAGCAAAGAGAAAGAAGCATTAACAATTAAGAAAAAGGGTGAGAGAAGAAAATCATGGAAATGGAAGGTGGCTTTGGTGGTTGGTGGGTGAAGATTCAACGGCAACGGGCATTAGGTGTGGATTGTGGAAAAAGTAGTAGGTGGACCTGTGTGACTATGGGTGTGTATGAAACCTAAGACTTTGATTAAGAAAAGAGCACATACCAACCAATTACACACCTCGTAGTGTCAAAATTAGAATATAAACATATAAAAAAAGGGTAAAATGTGTGTCATTTCGAAGGATATAAAGTTGTGTCATTTTAAAAGAAAGAAAGAGATAGATAAAAGAGGAGAAAGAGTTAACAAAAAAATAAAATAAAGGTGTAGGTCTCACCTCTTTATAAGAGTGAAAGGGTATAAGGCATGATAGTATAAGCTTATATTATACGTTATGACATTTTCAATTGTTTGGTGTGACCACCGTATAGTATAAGCTTATACATCATAATCCCTTAATACATCAAAACGATGTATAACTTAATCCGGCCTAAGGGTGAGAGATAAGACCTGATAAGAGATTGATGTATTAACATCGTTGGCCAATGTAATTCTCAAAAATTAATATATTATTTTAATATTAATATATTAAAATAAAAATTTATTTTTCAATATATTAATTTTTAAAATATTGAATATTTTTATTTTTATAAAAATTAATTTATATTTTGGACACACTGATCAATAAATTTTTATAAAAATTAATATCATATGACATTTTTTGAAGAATTATATAAATTCTTTATTAAAGGATATTTTTATTAAGAATATTTATTTTTATCATATATAGTATTATACAGTGCATTACCAAATACTAGATGATATTATCTTATACAATATATTATTTTATACAATACCGTGTCAAACGCTTGATAGTATTAAAATTCAATCTGGTCTTATACAATCAGGCCTTATACTATTAGACATTATCCTATACTATGCACCAAACATGCCCTAAGTTATGTCATTTAAAAGAATAAACATTTTTCCAAAAAAAAAAAGCTTTGATAAAAAATTATACAAATTTATTATAAAAAGTATATAAGTTTAAAGTGATATGTATATAAATATAGGTGAGTGATATTAGTTTATTAAGAAAATAAAATGTCTAGATCAAATTGGTAAGTGACAAAACATTGATTTCCACTAATTATGTACTCTGTTTGCATCTGTCATGTCTGGACGTAGTGCTTCTTTTTAATTAATTTTTTATTTAAAAAAAATATCGATTGATATTCGAGGTTATAACTTATAATAGTTCCTACTAATTCGATTTTGAATTTGAATTTCTTTGCTCTATAAAAGTTATGATTTTTAAGAATTAAACTTAATCAAATTCTGATATCTTAAGACGGACAATATGTGAGATTGGTTAAGAATTAATTGTTATTTTTGTGAAATTATTTAATGAAAAAATTATGAATAGTTTTTAACTCTTTAAGATATTAATATATTGAAATTATAGGGATGATCAGAGAGAAAAGAAAAAAAGATTTTATAATATTTTATATCAGATGATATAAATTAAAAAACACTAACCCTAATTATAAGAATAATAGGTTTTAAAATGAGAAAATAAATTATGAAATATAAGAAAATATAAAAATCAATCCTAGGTGATTATACAAAATACTTTAAGCTTATTGTAAGATAATATATGATATTATTTGAATATTTCAATAAGATATTTTTATTTTTATTTAATGATTTTATTTTAATTCTTTAGGATATATATTACCAAAACTCTTTTATTTTACATGTAATCATAGAATCAGAAATTTTTCATATTTTATAGTAAAAACATATAGAATCAGATTCTTATTTCAAATCACATTATCCAAATTTATGAAATCTTATTCTTTCAAAAAGAAGTTAGACTTGTGGTTTTATATTTTTAGAATATATTTTCTTTAATTTTTTTATATATTCATAATATAATTGAATTACACACTTTTAAATACATGACACGTCATGATCTATTAAAAGAAAAATAATAATAAAGCGCCATAATTGTGACATACTTATTATTCCGGATTTGACCCAATATTTAATCCTCAAAACAAGGAACAAAAACTTTGATATAAATTGGGATTATGTGAAACGATTTTAATTATTTATAGATAAATGATCAGATAATCCATTATTGTCAAAAGATTCCATAATCTTGGCCCATGTATTAGCATGACTACATGGCCAAAGTCTCAATATGAGTATGAGCGCACATCCTATTAAACTCCAATATCCTGAATTAGGGAAAACATCCATTTACAAGTTTTTTTTACAAATTACATTAAGTATGATCGGTCGTACACTCTTGATTGAAGTATGACCGGTCAAACATAGTGTAGTTTATAAAAGTTTGTAAAAAAAAATTTGTAAATTTAACTTTTCCCTGAATTAATAATGATAACAAGGAATAAAATTTTGAAAAACTGTGGAATATTATAAAATGAGTCTTCAGCATTATTTTAAAAGAAAAGTTTTTTACTTTCACCCCTTTTATATCATATCACTTAGGGGTGTTCGCGGTCTGGATTGGATCGATTTTAGAAGCAAAAATAATCCGACTCAATCCCTTCGGTTTGATCATATAATCACCCATTTGGTTTGGATTTTTTTCAAATCCAATCCAATCCAATCCATTTTTTTCGGTTTGGATTGGATCAGTTTTCGATTTTTTGGAAATCTTAAAATTTATTTCGTAATTATTGTGCAAATAACATCTTTTGTATATATTGGCTTTGTAAATTTATTTTTTTTGAAATACAAAAAATTAGTAGACTATAATATAGTTTTTTTTTAGCAATGAGATATGGAGCTCTACAAAGATAAAATTTTGTTGATCAGATGTGACTAGATTTTTTCGTGGGTTTAGTTGATGGGTTAATGGGTCTTGGATTTAGAAATTTTTAAACTATGATTAGGGAAAGACCCAAGTAGGTAGAGGGGAATTAATATATTGGATCGGTTTAGATTGGATCGATTTTCATCAACCGATCCAATCCAATTAAAATTTGCGGTTTTTTTTTGGTTTTTTGTTTTTCGGTTTTCAGTTTTTCAGTTTTCAGTTTTTTGATTCGGTCACCGCAGTTTGAATCGGTTTGGATCGGTTGATGAACACCCCTAATATCACTTAACTCTCTTTGCTTATAAACTTACCATTATTTTGTAAACTTAATTATCATTTAGATATCTTGTGATTATAACTCGTATCATTTAATCCTTTAAAAGCAATTCTTTATGGAACAATAAATTGATGAAAATCTCAAATAAAGTGTTTAATTTTTCATGTAATATATGATTTTTGGGGAAGTATCTTTTGACTTCAATACAAAAATTAAAAGTCTTACTACCAATTTCAACCACTGATTTTATTTGGCCATTATAATTTATTGAATTATACTTATTACTTATTTATTAATTTTTAATAAATTATAACTATCACATGCATTAAAATCAACAGTTGAAATAGAGAGTAAGTCATCTTATTCTTACATCGAGTCAAGATCCCTCCCCACAATTTTTTTTGTGAGAATAAAATTTATGATTTTCAAAAAAAGGAATTTCTTTCTTTCTAATCAATAAAAAAATTAAATTCAAATTTTTTAGGTTTTTCTGAAAAATGATTGTATGAAATAAATTTTTAAATAGAATCTTATATTATAAAAATTAAGTTAATCCTACTTAAGAAGAAGGGTTCATTTTTTCTGTAATCAATGTAGATAACTTATCTACATTGAGCTTAAAATGACATCATTTTGGGACGGAAATCAAGGTACTTTCGTGATTATAATTTATTTCAGGTTTATAATAGTCTTTCTCATTATAATTTTTTAATTTTTCAACTCAAAACGATGTCGTTTTGAGATTAAATATAGATAACTTATCTATATTCATTGTAGAAACATTAAAACCTAAGAAGAATTTGGAGAAATGACATTTGAGAAAATTATGATTATAAAAATATCATAATCTGTCAGTGAATAAAAAATAATATATGCCTATTGATATATATAAATTTTTTGAAGCTCACGTGATAGAAAAATATATGTCGCATATTAAATTACAATATCGATCACAATTTTTTTTATCAATAAATCCTATTTCATAATCATAAAAAAATATTAATATATTGATTTAAATATTTTAAACTTATAAAAATATGAAAAAATTTAAAATCATAATTTTATGATTTAAATACTATATTATATATAATAACATTCTGTTTCTTTGTATATTTAGATAATATATTATCTAGAAAATAAGTTAAATAATACAATTCATATGCTAGAGTCGGATGTAAAACACGTAAGGATATATTGTGATATTAATCATATTATAAATTAAATTGATAAAACGT
The DNA here is from genome assembly GCF_033153095.1 of Gastrolobium bilobum. Lineage (NCBI taxonomy): Eukaryota > Viridiplantae > Streptophyta > Magnoliopsida > Fabales > Fabaceae > Gastrolobium > Gastrolobium bilobum. The sequence continues at coordinate 91,732 of NW_026896849.1, read as the reverse complement.
GTACATTTTATTTTTTAGAATAACTTAACACTAAAATATTGCAAATATACATTATCTTGTGACAATTCAAAATTTTAATATGCGAAAAATTTATATTTTAAGAATAATTTTTGTTGATTGAGATCTATAATATATTCTAATTATTTTATATTGTTATAATGGTATCTAATTTATCTATTTTGTTTAGGTTGAAAAATATAAAAATGATTTTGATTTATATTTGACATCTATGAATTATCAGATTTTTTAGTTTGATTGTTATGTTAAATTTACAAACATATATTTTATTTATTAATTGCATGATTGTTTTAATATATACTATTTTTTATTTTTGGATTTATGTTTAATTTATATGAATATTGCTTTCTTCATAAATTTAAAATGCATGATTCACTTAAATTGTTATATAATTTTCAAATATGGATAATATAAATTTTAATCTATAATATAATAAAACTTTTATACAAAATTTGATTTATAAACAATTAAAATTGTATCTGTTTTGTGTATTTAAATTTATATAATATTTAGGATTTTTTTAATAATAGGTATTTTTCAGAATTTTTAATAATTTATTATTTTATTTGCTTATAATATTTTGAATACTTTATATATAATAAGGGCATTTTGAGTATTCAATGAGTTAAATAATGCACATTGCAATCCCAATGATTTTAAATGGCTTTTTCGCTCTTTTGTCCCTCATTAATTATTTAATAATTATTTTGTCCCTTATTCAGAACTATCTACCAATCTGCTCATCTTTAATCGATTAAGCCAAAAATTTAATCGATTAAATGGTCAAATGAAGATTTAATCGATTAAATCTTCAACTTAATCGATTAAATCTTCCTCTTTATCAGAAGAACAACCTTATGCATGAGAGATTTAATCGATTAAACAGGGAGATTTAATTGACTAAATCTTCAAGTCAACGATTTTTGCCTATTTTGACTATTTAATCGATTAAATTTTTGGCTTAATCGATTAAAGAGGAACAGATTGATAGATAGTTCTGAATAAGGGACAAAATAATTATTAAATAATTAATAAAAGACAAAAAGTTGAAAAAACTAATTTGAAATGATACGTTTGAAGCCAAAGGAGTTAAGTGATAATTAGCATAACGACAAGGGATTAAAATGGAAATATTCTTTTTTCATTTATGTCAAACCAATGAAATATTAACAAAATGGGTTAAGTAAAAAAAAAAAAGAATTTATGGGCGTGGTCAGTGTCACCAGTGAATTTGAATATAAAGCTATACATGTCAACTAGATTGCGTCATACGGCCCACTAAATTGACAGACACCTTTTTATAAAATAATAATAAAAAAACACAACAAAAAAATTACCCTTTATTTGTTATAAGGGAAAAATTAATATTATGTAATATGATATAAAATTTTTTACTCACTCACACATTGGTTTTCGCACTAGCATTTTTTATTTTTTGTTTTTATTATGGGTTTTCATTTTATCCTTTAACATAACACAACAAGTTTTTCTACACTCACAACATTTTGTGGGGCCCACACTTTTTAAAACAAAAAAATAAATAAAAAGTTAAGGCACGCAAAACGAATCTCTATAACATTACACAATCACTTTTCCTACAACATAACTCTTATAAAACCCTTTTATTATATGTATGGGACCCACATGCATCTTTGTTTGAGTAGGAAAAATTGATTAGGTTATGTTACATGATAGTAACTTTACCCTTGTTATAAACATAGTTTTAAAACTTTGTTCGGGTTCAAGTGACTCTCCACACCACTTCAAACTGGGCATTAGATCAATCATGTAGTTAAATTGGTAATAAATCAACTCGAACAGACCGGGTTGATCGTATAGTCGAACTAGTATCAACTCGATAAATCAATCATGACTTGTGGTTCAACCGAAGTTGAATCGGTACTAAAATTGGGTTCAATCGATTTTATGTTAAATTGCATAAAATATATATATATTTTGTAAGCAACTGAATTCGTACTTGAGTTCTCTTGTTTGAAGATCGGAAGCCTTACAACTTGACTATTTTTTGTTTATTATATATAATATTTATTATATATTATTTTGAAATTCGATTGAATCACTTATCTAGTAGCCGAATACATCAACCTAGTTGATGACCATGCTGAATTGTAAGACACTGATTATAAATATGCACTTACTCAGTTTCTTCAAATACTAAATAATTATAGTAATATATTATGATTATAATTATGAATTACTATATTAATAATTGTCAATCAATAATAACAATTAATTAATATTTTTGAAATATATTATATCTAAATTATAATGTTTAGATATATATGAAATTAATGTCGCTACAACAAAAAACCATGCAGGACATTTGTCATCGAAAATTTTATTAATCAATTAAAATCAATCAATTAATTAAAATTTTGTAAATCAATTATAATCAATTAATGAATTTCCCCAACTCAGTTTGCACAACGGATGTGAAATAGTAAAAAGGCTAAATATTTATTAATACATTATCACATAAATTTTTATTTATTTATTATTTAATTATTAATTGTGCTAGAGAATTATTAATATAGTAATTAAAATCATAATAATATATAAATTAATGATTTTAATTATTTAATTAATTTTTGAAATACATTATTTAATAATTGTAATAGGTGAGTGCGGAGAAGTGATTATATTATAATAAAAGAATGAGAAAAAAAATTCTACTTTTATTTTTTCTAAAAAATATATATGAGCTAAGTAAATTGAGTCACGTGGCACAATTTCGTGAGTGTTATTAACAATGGTAGACCCAAGATTTTTTTTCGAAGGGTGAAAAATCAAATATTTCTTCCTTTCTCCAATCACAACCTGCATTATATAACATGATTAATATAATCACTTAAATTTAAAAGGTAGTGAGAGTAACCTAAACTTATAAACCTCCCAATATAGGGAACAAAGCTCTTGGCATAGTAGTGGTCTTTTGAAGATTGTCAACATATATAATGCAGATATAAGAACTTGCACCGTTAAATGAAGATTTTAAAAATTTAATAATAATTAAATGAAGATTTTTAGATGAAAATCTAATTATTTAAATTAAATCATTTTTCTGTAAAAAGTGAGGATACTGCGTGTTTCGCGAAAACTGCAGTGGGGAAGATTACCAGAAACTTAAGAAATAATTAATAAGCATTACTTCATAAATCTTATGAAATTAAAATGACAACAAAATATTTATGGTAATATTAGTAGGAAATATTAATTATTGGAATTTACTCATTTTCGGTAAAAAAAATGTTGATACTGCGTACCACGATAGAAACAGCGAGTATAAGAAAATACCCGGAACTGAAAATAAATTATAGATTTATGCGTCATAAAATTTATAAGACATTGTGGTCCATAAATTACAAATGATTAAGTGAGTTGAGCTAGGAGTCGATACCGGGTGTATCAAGTCAGTTTACACTTAATAAGATAACACCCTTAATTCTCAAGAGTTATTACGTAGGTCTCTCACTCTGTACACTCTCGTTGCTGCCATTGTTCTCCTCTCCAAGAAACCATGGCTTTCTCTCCACTGAACACCCAAGACACCTCCTTTCTTTCTCCTTCCACCACCTAACCCTTATAAAATCTCGAAAGCAACCATCTTTGAAGAGAAAGACCTCTTCTTTTGGAAGGCAAGTCTCTATTTGTGGGGGGTTGGGGGCTGCCTCCTTTTCAATTGTTGATTGAAGCCAACTACATTCACTTTGGACCATCAAGAAGCCTTCTTTATAGTGAAAGAACCAAATTCTACCAAACTAAATTTGTGCATCTCGCTTGGCAGATTGTAGGAGTGAAGTTTGAGCCTTGAAAGTCTTCTTCTTCCTCTGTTTTGAAAGCCCAAATGTATAAACTAAACAACCCTCTTGTGTTTGATGTGAAAAAGTGACCTTTGAGTATGTAAAGTATGAGAACATGATAAACTAGATGACAAATAGCCTAAACATGCTTTAAAATGGTAGCTTGTGTTGGACAAGTGGCTTCAATACTCAAGGGGGGGTGAATTGAGTTTTACAAAATCTTTTCGCAAAGTCTCTCATTTGATATTTTAAAGACTATTTCTTCAATAAAGTGATTTAACAAGGAAAAATCTAAGTGTGAGAGCAAGTGTAGAGATTAACAAAGTAAGCAAGCGAATGGATAAAGACAATTTAAAAATACAATTTCAATACTTAAGTAAAGAGGTAAAGGTTAGAGAAATTGCAAACTAGATGTATCCTGGTTCGGTCACCACCACCGTGACCTACGTCCAGACTGAAGCCGCTCGATCAATACTTTTCACTAACTATCAAGCTTGAGGGTGCTTGACAAACCTCTACAACCTTTCAAGACTTCGGGCTCTTGATGCCTCACAATTTTTCACTCCAAATTTTCTTAGGAATTTGGTGACCTCTCTAGTATAGGGTTCACTCCCCTCTCAAATCAAGAAGTAAGATTGAGGTGATTAAAAGTGGCTAAGTACTCTCAAAGTACAGATTGTACAAATTGAAGAACTAATAGATGTATAGCTTCAAAGGAAAGATGAGCTCAAGTGTATACAATGAGTAAAGTAAGTAATCAATGAGCAATAATGGGCTAGAATGAGTAATAAAGGTTCAATAAATGATCTATGGTCGTCCACTGTTCATCACAGCTGATGTGGATATTTATATTGACACCTCTTTAGAAAACTAGTTGTTTCTAGCCGCTTATAGCCGTTGTAATCCGTACATATCCGAATATTGATATCCGGATATTCTCAGTGCAATATCCGGATATTTCATGGCAGCACCCTTTTTGCACAAATTCTGAGTTTCTTGTCATTCAAAAAGGTTTCTATCACTTGTAATTCATGAAATTGGTTATGGAAACTGTCTTGAAGTGTTTAAATCATGTAGGTACCTTTTTCAAATCAATTTTGGACAAATCAAACCTTTTGTTTTGACATTTCTGTAAAGATGCATTCTTTTGAAATATATGAGTGATGAATGAACTTGAGCTCATGCAATGCTAGAATCCATACACCTTTACATATTTTTCCTAAGTCCTAAATGAATATACCATTTGAGATTTTGGACTTGGATTGATGCTTGAGACTTGATGCTTGCATACTTTCACATTTGCTTGAGTTTCTTTTGGATGTTGCTTCTTCCTTGAGCATTCCTTTTTGAGTTCATTTGTTATCATCAAAACTATGTTGACGTGAAATCATCAAGTGTATGTACGTTGCAACCACATCATCACTTTGATTCATCAGCTTAGACCTCTGTAAATGTTAAAAATGGAACCTTGTTGGATTGAATCATAAAAAATGAGTTCTAGATGAAAAACTGATGTTCTGCGACAAATATTGGATATGAACAGTAGCATATCTGAATATTGCGACAGCAGCAAACCTGTTTTAGTAAAATCGCAATATCTCAAGCTACAGAGCTCTAAATTGAGTGAGGTTTGATTTATGTAAAGCTAACACATAGGGATATAATCCTGTAAAATTTCGTAGCCATTGAAAATTGTATTGGTTGCAGTTTGAGTTTGAAGTCACGACTTGGTTGCTAGAAATTCAGTTTGCAACAGTCACTTTGCGAAAGACATAATCAGAGTTATACAACTCCAATTGAGACATATAATATGTCTTTGGAAAGCTTGAAATTTCTATTTTAACATATTAAAATTTAGAAATTTTGGTAAAGAGATGCAACACCAGTTTTAAAAATGGTAAACGCAGTTTAGTGTCGAACCGGACAATAGAACCCATTTTTTGGAATTGTTCTTCAATGGAAGGACTCGTGAACCCTTGTTAATGATTTAGTACACTAAGGAGATCAGTGTGGACCTTTGTAAAATTTCTTAGTCATAAATTAAGTAACCAATGCTTGTGGCTTTGGAAAAAAGCCTCAAGTGTTATAAATGGCAAAAGATAAGATTGAAATGAATGTGGTAGACTAGTATATTTGCTAATTGCTTTTATATCTTTGAAATAGGTTGTGATTTTGTGAGTGCCTATGGTTGTGTTCATTTGGATACTGAGAATACATTGGAGTATGTTGCTGATACAGGTAATCTTTTAATCTCAGGGTTAATCCCTTATTTGTTCCATCAAACTCTATGGGAGGTTGGTTTATGTGCATGGTATGGTTTTGGAAAATGATTTATGCACTGATATATATGTGTGTGTGTGTGTGTGTGTGTGTGTGTGTGTGTGTGTGTGTGTGTGTGTGTGTGTGTGTGTGATATCTTTGGAAATGATTTGTGGCATAATATGTTGAGATATATGCGGATATGATAATGTGTCCTACATGTGCAGGCAGTGTCCCTAGGTGTAGGGTATGAGGGGGAATCCTCATATATTTTTAGTATGTTGCAGACGTGCATGATGCATAATTGTCTCTGACCAGGAGATATTGATATTACATATATTACATGCTATATATTCAACATTATGCATTTTATTATTCTGTTACACTTATTATACTTGGGAATGAGTGATCCTTTGAGAACCCCAGTTTATTGAGATTGACATCTCACCCCGTTTGGGAAACATTTTTCAAGTGTTGAGACTTATGAGATGGGTGTATCTCGAGGCAAGAGACCGACGTAGATATCATTGCATGATATGATATATATCATGATATATATGTTACTGACATTTGAGGCATGATATGTTATGTTTATATTTCATGTGAGCATAGAGGTTGTCTAGGCCATATTTTAATTGTGTATTGTTGTTGGTAAATTTGTATTAATCATGTTGGTCATTACTTTGTAATATGATTTGTATGTGAGATGGCCTAAGTAAAGGATTGCTAGGTGTCACGATTTATGCATGTAGAAGTCATTTCAATCTGTTTAGATACGATAACTTAGGTGTCAAGGAAGGTATGAAATAGCTTAATTAAACCATATACATGGTCGACACCTGTTGTATGTCTTAGATGAGGATAACTAAGTACACGATGGAGTGATATGGGGCAAGGGGTTGAATTCTAAACCCCTCATCCCTAAGAGAGATATTCTATTTCGTCACTGTCATGGAATATCTGGATATTAGTAATTCAATATCCGGATATTAGGTATCTAAATATGATATTCGGATATAGCATATTCGGATATGTCCCCGACATATATCCGGATATTCTTGGCGAATAGAAGTAAAAACAAACATTTAAAAAAGAAATTCTTGTAGACCTTGTGGAATTTAAATATGGAAGGCTTAAATCCATTTCTACGGACTGTAGTACCTTAATAAATGTTAAAGTAAATGAGGGTAGCTAATATAAATAATCTAAATGTCATTGGATGTTCTAGGGTGTGTAATTGTTGAGAGGATACGTTGGAGAACATTCTCTCATAGTCATAGTTCAAGTAGTGTTAATTAAGCAAGAATGTAATTAGTAAATGAGATAATTGGGGAACAAGTAATGTTAAATGCTATTAACATGACATACAAGTAATAATTACAAATGGTTGTAGAATTGGAAATAGTTTATCCGCATTTCAATTTAATTCTAACGTTATTTCCACTGCAAAAAAATAATATTAAGCTGCGCTTAATATCATTCTGATGATAATACAAAGGATGCACACGGGGTGTTACACACACCAAGATAGTGTCAATGACACCATGTAACATCCTTTATATCTAACTAGTATAGAGAATAACACATTATTTCTTTAACCATACCTCAACAATAAGAACAATTACATATAGAATATAAACATAGATAACAACTTTCTAAGTTACTTTATACATGGTACCAAGTTAAGTACATATATTTTACATTCAAACTATTTTACATCAGTTTCTACTTCCTAGCTATATTACATCAGACAAGTACATATATTACATTTCAACTACTAAAGTCACAAGCCATACACTAATTCAACTTCATCTAATCTACTTGATATATATAGGTTTCTACTCTGTCTTGATAAAATACAGCAACAACTTCCTGATTCCCCACAACAATATAAAATTCAGAACGGTCTTCAAAGAAATAGATGGATATTCCCCATCTTTGACCAGTGAAACACATGTTAGGCATGATGATTCTCTGGAAAGGTTAGCAAAAAACAAAACACACGTGAGAAAATCTCAGTAATATTGAGGGTTTTTTTTTTAACTATAACCATTCCAGCTGTAATAACCGAAAATCTTATTCTCTTAAATAGTTTCATAAAATGAAGTAATATCACAAGAAACAATAAATAGTAAATTATGTAATATTTAACTAAAATTAATTAAATGCCCAATTTTGTGGGTCTCTACATGTGAAAAGTTCTATATGGCGGAGCTCAAGCCAAGTAAGGCGTCCCTTACAGTATTATCATCTGAACTCAAATCTTTGTGGTTCAGTTCACATGAGAATTTTACAGTTAAAATTTACATATTTTATTAACATTCATTTGGTACCAAAATAATTAATGATTTTATAACCAAAATCATAGAAATAAAATTATAAGATAAAACTAAAGATAAAAATAAAATAAAATAAAGTCAAGTAGAAAAGAACTCAAGAAGAATTTGACAGGGTAGTATTACCATTGTATAAAAATTCAACCTCAAACTATAAAGAAGAAAAATCAAAGAATAAGTTAATCCATCAACATTACCTCTCTTTTTTTTCCTCTACGTTCTTGTCGTTCTTCTCAACTCCTTAAGTCTCTGTTTCTTTCTTCTTCTTTGTTTTTACTTTTACATGATGAAGGAAGGTGGTTAAACATATAACTATATATATAGTCGCTAGTTTCTATCTTTCCTCTTTATTTTATTTGTTTTTTGTTTTTTTTCTAAACAAAATCTTATTAGAATCTAAATGATGACTTAAACAATCAGAATATCTTTGATGCTTATCAAATGTGGCTTGGAGGGGGTTGTTCCACATGGCCCTCTCCTTGCCAAGTTATTATATTTTTTTATTTTTTTATTTATATATATATATATATATTCTATTCTATTCTATTATATTATGTTAATTGTTTATTAATACTTTAATATCTATATTTATTCTTATTATTTTATTTTGTTAGGATATATATTATTTTGTTTTATATATATATAGGGAAAAGTGTGTGTCATTTTAAAGGATGTAAAGTTGTGTCATTTTAAGAGAGAGAAAGAGATAGATAAAGGAGGAGAGAGAGTTGACAAAAAAAAATAAAGGCGTGAGTCCCAACTCTTTGTGAGAGTGAAAGGATATAAGTTGTATCATTTAAAAGGATAAACATTTTTTCCATATATATATATATATATATATATAAATATATGTTTATTTATTCATTTATTTTTATTTCATTCTATTATTATATTTGTGTAACAAAAAAATGTTTATAAAATGTGATATTGCATATAAAGAGATTATACATGTATATAACTGATTGTCAATTAAATATATTTAGCATGTTGTCCATTACATTATGTTAAAAGTACCATATAATATACTCATATATCTTTAATATGTATTACATCGTTAAATGCTAAAAATATTTATTGATAAATTTATAATATATTATTTATATAAAGTAAAATTTTGCATACATACAATACACATGACTGTAAACTTATATAAAATGTTCATACTTTATTATAGATTTACGTAAGTATCCATGTAAATTGAACTGATTATATATATTTTATAATACTATCAGTTATATCTTATTTTATACAATAATTAAACTTTATTATTACAATATTATTATTTGGATATTACATTTTCTCTCTCCTAATAAATTTTTGACCTCAAAATTAGACATACCTCATAAAACTTCTTTTTCCCATGTAGCTTCTTGTGGTGAATGTCCTTCCCAACGCACTTTAATTAATGGAATCATCCTATTTCTTAGTTGCTTTAGACTTTTATCAATGATTTGAGCAGGTCTGGTCTTAATAGTCAGATTCTCTTTAACTTGTACTGAATCTATATCAAGAATGTGAGAGGGATCTGGGACATACTTTTTAAGCTGAGAAACATGAAAAACACTATGGAGATTGGAAAGATGAGGTAGAAAAGCAAGTTAGTAAGCAACTGACCCTATTTTTTAGAGTATTTGAAACGGACCAATATACCTAGGACTCAATTTTCTAACTTTGAGGGTTCTGCCTACACCAGTGGTAGGAGAGAGTTTAAGAAAGACATGTTCTCCTTCTTCGAAAGACAAAGGTTTTTGCCTGTTATCAACATAATTTTTCTGTCTGCTTTGCGCTTTTTCAAGGTTTTCTTTTTTCATATGAATTTTTCTTGAGGTTTCTTGGATTACTTCTGGTCCCAACAACTGTTTTTTCCTTTTTTTCATACCAACACACTGGAGATTTACATTTTCTTCCATAGAGTGCCTCATATGGAGCCATCCCAATACTAGAATGGTAACTATTATTATAAGCAAACTCTATTAATGGCAGGTATCTACCCCAGCTACCTCTTTGTTCAAGGATGAAAGCTCTTAGCATATCCTCTAAAGTTTGAATAGTTCTCACAGTTTGACCATCAGTTTGAGGATGATATGTTGTACTAAGTCTCAACTTAGTTCCAAAGGCTTGCTGTAAACATCCCCAAAATCTAGAAGTAAATCTATGGTCTCTATCTGACACAATACTTAGAGGTACCCCATGAAGCTTGACAATTTCTTTTATATATAGTTAGGCTAACCTCTCAATAGAATATTGAACCCTAATTGGTAGAAAATGAGCAGATTTGGTCAATCGATCAATGATTACCCAAATTGCAACATACCCCTCTTGGGTTCTTGGCAAACCCATCACAAAATCAGTAGCTACATTTTTCCACTTCCATTCTAGTATGTTTAATGATTGAAGTAATCCTGAAGGCTTTTGATGTTCAATTTTCACTTTTTGACAAACTAGACATTTTGAAACATACTCAGCAATATCCTTTTTCATTACTGACCACCAAAATATTTTTTTTAAATATTGATACATTTTGGTGGAACTAGGGTGAACTGTGAACTTACTGCTATGTGCCTCATTCAAAACTTCTTTCATCAATTCTTCCTTTTTAGGTACAACAATCCTTCCTTTGAAATTTTACCAACCCATCTTCCCCTTTGGTAAATCCTTCCTGTTTAAATGTTTTTTCTAAACTAGAATCTTCCTGTTAAGCTTTTCTAATTTTATCTATTAGCTCATTATCTACTTTTATTTCACTAATACCTAAACTTCGAGGCAATACAGTCACGGATAATTTCATATCTCTAAATTTTTCAAACAACTCCATTTCTTTGATCATCAAATTTGACATGTGTAAAGATTTTCTACTTAAAATTAGTTTTTCCTAGATGTATTTAAGTTCAAAATCATAGTCTTTCAAAAATTTCATCCACCTCTTTTGCCTCATATTCAATTTTTTTTTGGTCAAATAAATATTTAAGACTCTTATGATCACTAAAAATCTCAAATTTTATTCCACACAAATAATCTATGTAGCACCGATACGACACGCGACACGTGACACGATACGACACTCTGACACGTTAATCTTAAAAAATTATGGATTTCGACACGTTGGGACACGATTTAATATTAAATAATATTTTTAATTTATATAGTGTATATTTCATTTAATATTTAATAATTTAACAAAAAAATGAAACTAAATTAATAATACCCATCAACACGTTATAAAGATGGAAACTTAATAAAAAAAATAAGATCTGGGATGTGAAAGAGATATAATATCAGATAGAGAGATCAAATCATATTAGAGAGAGATCAGAGAGAAGGAGATAGAACAAGAGCGTGATAGGAATTGACAACAATGATGCTGAGATGATCTCTTATCTACTTAAGGGAAAAAAAGACAAAAAAATAAAATTGATATGATCAGGTGGAAACATTATTAATATATTTTAATTTTTAAAAAAAAATTAAATTTTTTTTTTAAACAATTTCTAAAAAAATTTACAAAAATGTCATTTGACCGTGTCGGACACGGTCAAATTCGCGTGTCGGAATGATCAACGTGTCGAAAAAAGTTGACCGCGTGTCCGACACCGTGTCGAAGCGTGTCGGACATGACTCTCCCTGTTTTTACAAGTGTCCATGCTTCCTTGCAAATAATGTCTCCAAATTTTAAGTGCAAAAACTACTGCAACTAATTCTAAATCATGAGTTGGATAAACTCCTCACAAGGTCTCAATTGTCTTGATGCATAAGCTACAAGTTTTCCTTCTTGCAATAAGGCACATCCTAATCCCTTCCTAAATGCATCACTATAAACTTCAATTTTTCCTAATGGATCAGGCATTGTTAAAATTGGTGCAGATGTTAACTTATTCTTCAAATCCTGAAAATAATACTCACATTCTTGAGTCCATACAAAAGGAATTTCTTTTCTAGTCAACCTAGTTAAAGGTAACATTAATTGTGAAAATCGCTTAATAAATTTCCTATAGTATCCTGCCAATCCTAAGAAACTCCTGATCTCAGTGATAGTCTTAGGTCTCTCCCAATGCATTACAGCCTCAATTTTGCTAGGATCAACTGACACTTCTTCCTTTGATATCACATGTCCTAAAAATTTCACTTCTTCCATCCAGAATTCACATTTTGAAAATTTAGCATACAATTGGTTATCTTTTAAGATTTGTAAAACTATCCTCAGATGCTCTTTATGTTCTTTTTCATTCTTAGAATATATTAAAATATCATCAATAAATACCACTACAAATTGATCCAAATAAGGCCTAAAAATCCTGTTCATGTAATCTGTAACACCCCGTATATATCCGGTAATGTTATCATATCATCGTATTAAGCTGCGCTTAATTAAAAATGCGGAATATCTTTTTCTTTTCAATTATGACGTCATTATACTTAGCCAAGTTGAATACTTAATTCATTTTCAAAACATTTCCTGTATGTAAATTGCAAAATACAGCTAACTGAAATACCTCATAACATAAATAACATAAGTATGTCTCTAGTCACGGAACTACAACACATAGACCGGACAACCCTGATAGTTTATACAACCCAGTTAAACTTAAACATAACAGAAATCAAAGTGGCATGGACAGACCCCATGCTCACCCAAATAAGGCACAAGCTCAACTGCAGTCTCAACACAATAATCATAAATGACAGAAAACATAAACAACAACCAAGTCTACAACACCCAGCATACAACATAATAACATGATAACAACATAATCTAACTCAGCTCCGGCCTCTTACCGCCCGAGGTCTCAATCCCCGAGTTACCTGAACCTGAAATAAGCGTCCCCAAACGTGGGGTGAGATCTCTAAACAAGAAATATCAGTAAGACAAAGGGTCCTCAAGGATCTTCCACCCCAAGCTCACTTACATGTGCAATATAAGTTCAAAAGTAGTTTAACAATATAATTTCCAAAATAGTGCAATGCAGCATATAATCATGTCATGTGTGTTTATACTATTCTACTGATCAGAGAGTGTAAGAATCCATCTAAACCCACACGGTACTAGCCATTCGCTGCTCCAACCCACAGGACCGCCCATTGGCCTCCTGTAGGCGTAACACCACATACATATCATAAGCAATTGCACTTAACAGCTCATTAGCATTTCAGTAAAAACAATACATGAAAACACATCATGCATACAACCAACTCCCCATGGGAAAATGGTAGAACCAGCACTGGCTAAACCGAGGACATGAAAGCTTACCTTGTAAGCTAGCTATCCAAACCCAGAGTCCACACAAGCTCAAAGCCCAAAACACAGCAGATTCATAATCTGTTTCGGATCAACAATATATCAATATCCACACTCTACAAGCATACAACATAAACACAACGCATTTCCTTTACGTTTTACTTCTTTAGGCTTCTCACAAAGCCACAAGCCCTTAATCACTTAGATTTTGACTTAGACTAATCATTACAGAAGTTCAACTTCCTCAAACTAGGGTCCACAAACCCCCAATAACCTTCTGAATAAACAGTGCAGCTACTGTTCTTCGAAAACCCAGAATATCCGGATATATGTTGGGGGCATATCCGGATATCACAAGACCCCATATTTGGATATCAATATCCGGATATCATATCCGGATATTTCGCGACAGAATGGAGTTCTGCATTTCGCGAGATATCCTTCCCAAAGATAGTTCTTTTCATGCATACAAAGGCTCAAACATGCGATTTAAGGCATGTTTAGCATTACCCAACCTTAAGTTATCAACTTTAATCTATTACATGCATCAAGGTTCCATTTTTAACCACTAAAACCCATGATCAAAGGTGATGAAGCTTACCCAAGCTTAAACTCAGAAAATGGACACTCTTGGAGCTCACTAAACTGACTCAAAGGTTCAGACTTTGAAGGTGCACGAAAATGAGAAGCAAACAAGGTTCTTTATCACTAAATGTGGCTCCTTGAAGCTCAACAAACAAGGAACAATGGCTTCAACCACTCAAACCACTGAACTCAGCTCTCAACACTCACAAGCAGTGGCTGAGCACTCAGAAAAAGGTACCTCTCAACCTCACAAGACTCTCCACTATGTGTTTGATGAAGAAACCAAGAAGAAAGGTGACTTCTTGGCTCTCAAGGTGAGGAGGAAGAAGAACACAGCAAAGGGAGAAGCACTCAGCAACTGAGCACTCACGTAGGAAGCCAATATGGCCTAGGATTTTGTGCAAAAGGAGTATTTATAGCACATTTAATTTTAAACATACTGTATTAGCTCTAATAGCTACGCTTGGCATTTTAATCCCAACCTTTGGAATCTGATCCTACTCATTTTTCTAAGATTTATCATATTTTTATATTATTTTTCGTAGCACCTTTCCGGTAGGCGCTTTTCCATAGCCAGTATCAATTCTGACACCAGTTCTCATTATTTTGACCTGAAACTTGTTTTACAAGTTCGATTTAATATTCTAGGAATATTCATGCACTTTTTTATAATTTTCCGGGATACTTCATCGGTAAGCATTTATACAGGTAGCGGAACCGGTATCTGCACTTTTCGTCCAAAAAGCGACTTTCAGCATTCTTAATCACTTTCTATATTTATTTAAGCCTTCTCATAATTATTAGAGTCAATTATGAAATTATTTCTTAATTCTCATATTTATATAATTAATTTCCTTAATTAACGGTGCGGGTTCTTACATAATCCATAAATACAGCTGGAGCATTTGTCAACCCAAAAGGCATAACTAAATACTTATAGTGTCCAAACCTAGTTCTAAAGGTTGTCTTTGGAATATCTTCAGTCTTAATCCTGATTTGATGATATCCTGACCTTAAATCTATTTTAGAAAACATTGTGGCTCCTCTCAATTGATCTAAAAGATCATCTATCCTAGGCAAAGGATATTTATTTTTAATGGTGACCTTGTTCAATTGCCTATAATTTACACACAGCCTCATACTTCCATCCTTTTTCTTGACAAAGAGCATTGGTGCTGCCCAAGGTGAAACACTAGGCCTGATGAATTGTTTTGATAAAAGTTCCTGTAATTGTTTATTTAATTCAACAAGCTCTATAGGTGAAATCCTATAAGGCGCAATAGAAATTGGACCTACTCCAGGTATCAGATCAATAGAGAATTCAATTTCTCTGTTTGGGGGTAAACCTGGAATATCATTCAGAAAAACCTTTGAGTATTCAGAGACAACAGGAATATTGGCTGCATCAAGTTTAACCTTTGCTTCTGAAAGATTAAAGAGAATATATCCTTGTGCTCCCTCTAACAAACTCTTCCTAAGTTGAGAAGTTGACAAAAATAGAGACTCATTGGGAAGTTCCGACTCTTTTATGAAAACTATCTTTTTATTTTGACAATCAATCATAACACCATTGGCAGATAACAAATTCATACCAAGAACAACATCTATGTCAGTCATAGGTAGATAAACTAAATCTATTTCAAATAATCTTCCTTCAATTCGAAGAGGACAATTTCTACAGATTTGAGAAGTGGTTATTCTTTCTCCAGTGGGAAGAAAGATTTTAAGATAAGAAAGTAAAATAGAAATTTGTAATTTTAACTTTTGAACAGAAGATAGGGAGATGAAAGAATGAGTAGCCCCAGAATCAAATAGTACAGTTATAAGAGAATCTTGTATTAGACCCGTACCCTGAAACAAATTTGAAGCTTGAGCCGCTTCCTGACTGTTTAGAGTGAAAACTCTTCCTCTTGCTGCAAGTTGATTGAATGAATTTTGACCTTGATTCTGAGGACATTGCCTCAACATATGTTCAGGCTTTCCACACTTAAAGCACACACCTTTTCCTGCCAAGCATTCTCCAGTACGAGTCTTCTTGAATTTTGGGCATATCTGAATATAAGAATTAATTCAACCTGCATTCTTCTTTCCTCCATTGCCAGCAAAATTATTTCCCGAGTTTTGTGCCCGTGGTAACCTTCTTTTGTTGTTGTCTTCATTCCTTCTCCGACTTGAAATTTTGTCTTTATTTCTTTCCTCTTCAGCTTCCTTCATACTTGCTTCAATGTCTTTGCACCTATTTATTAATGATGAAAAATCCCTGATTTGGGGCCCTATTACCATACTTTTTAGTTCATATTTTAATCAATATTCAAATTTAGTTGTCAACCACTCCTCATTAGGTTGATTCTATACATAATTAGAATATCTGGATAGTTCCTTAAATTTTGCCACATATTCACCAATAGTCATATTTCCTTGTTTCAATTCAAGGAATTCTATTTCTCTCCTATTTTTTTACATTTTGAGGAAAATATTTTTCCAAAAAGGCATTTTTAAAGGCTGTCCAAGTAATCTTCATTCCTTGACTTTGAAAATATCTTTTGGTATTTGTCCACCAATGTTATGCTTCTCCAATCAATAGGTATGTGGGAAAATTTGCACGATGAGTATTACTGGTGTAATATATGCTACGAAAAAGTTTGTCCTTCCTCTGGCCCAGAACTACCCCAATAGCATGATCACTTGCATCGCACATTAATTCAAAGGGTAAGTTCCAGTCTGGAGGTTGGATGACAAGCGTGGTAATGAGCTTATTTTTCAAAGATTCAAAAGTTTTCACACAGTCAGAGTTAAACTCAAATTTTATATCTTTTTCTAATAAGTGGCATAAAGGTCTAGCTATTTTGGAAAAATCTTTAACAATCCTTCTGTAAAAGCCTGCATTCCCTAAAAAGGATCTCAAGGTTTTTACACTTACTGGTGGTGGCATTTTTGCTATAGCTTCTACTTTGGCTTGATCCACTTCCAGTCCTTCTCTAGAAATTTTGTATCCCATGACTATTCCTTCTTTCACCATGAAGTGGCATTTTTCCCAATTAAGCACTAGATTAGAGGACAGACACCTTTGAAGGACTTCTTTTAAATTGTCTAAGCACTGATCATATGACGTCCCCAGTATTGAAAAATCATCCATAAAGACTTCTACTCCTTCACCTATTAGATCGGAAAAGATTGAGAACATACACCTCTGGAACGTTGCTGGTGCATTACATAACCCAAAGGGCATCCTTCTGAAAGCGAACGTTTCATATGGGCAAGTGAAGGTGGTTTTATGTTGATCTTCTGGTGCCAAAGCAATTTGATTATATCCCGAATATCCATCAAGGAAGCAGAAGTATTCTTTTCCTACTAGGTGGTCTAGCATCTGATCTGTAAAAGGAAGTGGGAAATGGTCCTTCCTGGTGGCATTGTTGAGCTTCCTGTAATCTTGGCAGATTCTCCATCCTGTAACCTTTCTCACAGGTATCAGCTCATTCTTTTCATTCTTTTCCACTGTGATGCCTCCCTTTTTGGGGACGCATTGGATAGAACTTACCCAACTGCTGTCAGATATTGGGTATATGATCCCTGCATCCAGCCATTTGATGACTTCCTTTCTCACCACTTCTTTCATTATAAGGTTCAATCTTCTTTGATGCTCCACTGAAAACTGTTACGATCAGTCAATAATATTTTATGCATACAAAATGAGGGACTGATACCTTTGAGATCAGCTATGGTCCAACCGATTGCTCCTTGGTATTTTTTTAGCTTGTCAAGCAAAAATCCTTCTTGTTCCTTGGTAAGAAATGAAGAAATGATCACAGGAAGGGTTTTGTTGTTCCATAGATATGCATACTTCAAATGTTAGGGAATGGGTTTTAGTTCTAACTCAGGAGGTTTTTCTGAAGAAGGTCTTTTGGGCTGCTTCTCCTTTTCAGTTCTTATCAAAGGTTCAGGCCTTCTTTCTTGCAGATAACAACTCTGCTCTTCCTGTTGTGGGTCTTCTTCTTCTTCCTCGTATTCTTCTTCCTCTGTTTTTTTGCTATGCTGATTGTCTAACAAAGTGAGAGCAGAACATTCTTCCAAGTCTTCTCCTTCATCCTGGAACTTTATTGCTTTGACAATATTGAACTTGATCTCATCGTCATGAATTCTCATGGTTAGTTCCCCCTTTTGTACATTGATAACTGCTCCTCCAATTGCTAAGAACGGTCTACCCAGAATGATGGGAACGTCAACATCAGCTTCATAATCCAGAATGATGAAGTCAGCAGGTAAGATAAATCTATCTACTTTGACTAGCAGATCTTCAATCTTCCCTTCTGGCTTGATGATAGATCTGTCTGCCATTTGCAGGGTCACCGTGGTGGGTTTAGTTGGTCCAGTGGATAATTGTTTGAAGAAAGATAGGGGGATGGGATTTATGCTGGCCCCTAAATCACACAAGGCTTTCCCTTGGTACGTGTTTCCTATAATGCAAGGAATGATGAAGCTTCCTGGGTCCTGAAGCTTAGGTGGGAGTTTGCCTAAGTATTGGCAACTCTCTTGTGTCATTTTTACAGTCTTATATTCTGTTATTCCTCTTTTTTTTGAGAGGACATCTTTCATGAATTTTACATACCTGGACATGAATGTTGATGTGAAGTTGTTTTAAAATGTCCAGGAACTTTCCAAAGTGTTTATCCTCCTGTTGCTTTTTTGTTCTTTGAGGGAACAGAATTTTTGTTGATATTTTCCTGCTTTGAGTTGGACTGATTGGTTGGTTGTTGGCTTCCTTTTCAGGTTCTGGGTTCTGTTCGTCTGTGACTGGTAATTGTTGTTGTGCTTTTGGGGCTGCTTCAGGTGTTTCAGTTTGTTCTTTTTCCTTTGGTCGAACTGTGGGTTGTGCTATGGCTTTCCCACTTCTTAAGGTGACAACCTTGATTTGCTCTGACGGGGAGATAGGTGTTACTTTTGGCGAGGTTGTTGAAGGAACGTCAGTATTCCTTGCTAATGATCCTTGTGTTCTGGTTTGAAGGTTGGCAGGAATCTGCCCCGGATGGGACTCAATGTTCCTGACCACTGCATCATTCCTGGTGACATATTCCTTGACATAATTTTCCAGGGTATTGATGTATTGGTCATCTCTGTGGAACGGAACGTAGTTGTTTCTCCTTTGTTCAAACGTTCCACTGCTGCTGCTTTGCTGATATTGCTACTGTTGATTGTTGTTGAATGGTCTCTGGTTAATGGGTGGCCTCCATTAGGTGTTGTGGTTCTGATCCTTACTGATAGTTCCTCCAGGGCTTAAATGTGTATTTCGTCCTGCTTGTTGATTGTCTCTGGTGAAGTTCCTATTGCCAAAATTTTCTGCATAACACACCAATGCAGTGGATGGGCAGTCTGTTGAGTCATGAAGGTCACCACAGGCTGAGCATGGTTCTGTTTCAGTTGCTGTGAGTTGTAAGACTTCCATCCTTGGTGCTGCTTGGTCGGCTTTTAGGTTCTTCACTTCATTCATGTGTGATGCCAGCTGGGCTTCCATGGCAGTTTGTTTATCTAGTTCTAGCATGCCTGGCTTCCTTACTGGGCTCACTCTGTCTATTGGCCATTTGAGACATCTTTCAGCAGTCCCTTTTATGATTTCATATCTTGATTAAAGTGATCCTGTAAAGAAATATCCTTCTGCAGCAAAATCTAAGTGAGACTGAGAAGTATGATCAAGTCCTTTATAGAAAGATTGTAACACTCCCCAACTTTCTACCCCATGGTTTGGACATTTTCTTATGATGTCCTTGTATCTCTCCCATGCTTCATAGAGATTTTCTCCATAAAACATTCTAAAGTTAGAGATTTTTGCTCTAACATCTGCTTGTCGAGACATTGGGAGAAACCTCTCTATGAACTTGTTAGAGAGTTCTTCCCATGTGTGGATTGACCCAGGGGTGAGAATTTTCATCCATATTTTTGCTTTTAAGCCTAAGGAGTGATGGAACAACCTCATTCTCATGCTCTCTTCTGTTACACCCTCAGCTTTAAAATTGTCACAGATATCTTGGAATGTGGTGAGGTGTGTGTAAGGATCATCTGCAGGGAGTCCATTGAAGACTCCTACTTCCCTAATCATGTGAAACATGATATGTTTTAGTTCAAAATTAGGTGCTACAGGAGGGAGGATTACTCCCCTGTCTGGTCTGTTCCTGAAAGGAGCAGCCAAGGTTCTGAAGTTCTGTTCAGGGGGAACCTCTTCATTGTTATTATTGTGATCAGCCATGTTTTCAGGAAATCTTTCCCTGAGGTTCCTTCTTCTCCTATGGAGTGTGCATTCTGGCTCAGGGTCAAAGAGAAACTCAGGTACTTCAATGGAGTGGTTAGAGTCTGTTTCAAACTCTTCACTCATAAACCAATAACACAGGGTATATATATATGCACAGCAGATTCAATGATAAAGAGAAAAAAATATAAAAGTAAAGGCAGATATACAGTATATGTGTTAGAAAACAATGATAAGAATAATAGTTAGTGTTTCTATCCCCGGCAACGGCGCCAAAAACTTGTTGGGTGGTTTGCTGATGGTAGAAAATATAAGTTCTGATAGGGGACGTTCCTCTGTTCTTGCAGAACACAGATTCGTCCCTTAGTTTCAACCCAAGTGCGCAAGTGCACGCATCAAGTAATAAAGGGAGTATTAATGCTCAAATTATCGTTCCCACGAGGATAGAGTGCTAATTATTGTTTTATCACTGTTTATAAAGAGTGAAAATGAGAAGAAAAGTTAGTAAATGAACTGTCGGGTCAAACATTCCCTACTGTCTTGACAACATTCCTCAAGAACAGTAGGTTCAATCTGATGACAAACAATTGCTCGCTGCGTTATGTATGTGATCCTTCTTGTTTATAAGAATGTGAGATAATAATCATTGGAGTTTTAATAAGTACTAAATAAAATAAAATAAAACTACTAAAATAGAAATAACTATAATCAAGAGACAACAGGGTGGTGGTTAAAACAGTTTAACAGAAGGAACAGATTCACTGCTTCACTCTTAAAGGGGCTGTTTTCTCTGCTCAAGACTTAGCACCTTTTGGCTTTGTCCTAGTTTCTTTGCCTGCTAACTCTGATTTCTCAGCTCATGGTCTAGATGGCTCACAAGTTTCCATATTCCTATGGCTCCCTTGACTCCAACAGGTACTTAGTTCAGAACCTTAAAATGGACGAGTTGGCCCCTTATTCCTAAGGTGACCAGTAGCGTTTTTGCCATGATATCTACCTTCCTCCAATGGCTAAGCTGTCTGAAATCCCTTCCTTATGGAAGTTCCTTTCTTAGTATGTACCCAATTTCCATTGGCACACAATGAATATAGCTTACTTAGCCAAGGAAATACAAAAAGCTTCGGTCAAGAGTTTTGAAAACAGTTCTTTAAGAGTTTCATAGTTTACCCGTTCCACAGATAGTTCAGCTCATGGCCGATAGTTTAAACATAATTATTCTCAACTGAGATCACATAGACCCGAGATTCAGTCAAGAGATAACGATTGGAACGAAGAGAAAAACACTTATATTAATTTAAAAGACAGTTTACAAAAAGAAACAGAAAATGGAGAAAGATGGGTATTTGCTCGTGAGGAGTCTTGATGGTTGTTTACAGAGAAGAGAAAATGGGTTGTCACTTAACTACAGTTACAGCTTAAAATTAAACTAAGTTATTGACTACTACTACTACTAGGTGATCTTCTTCCTTCTGGACTTTAATCCCTCCAGAATCCGATGATGTTTTTGTATGAGGGTGGTCCTATTTATAGATGGAAGGAGAGTGGAAGCTTGTAAATCCTTTGGAGCAAGTTGCTTGAATGAGGGGACGGGATGGTGGCAGCAGAGTATGGAAGCTGTGCAATTTGCTGAATGGAACAAGGTTTGGTGATGATTAGCCGTAGTTTGCAGGCCTTCCCATGTTTTGCTTCTGTTTTCAGCCAACGAGAACTCTTGATTCCCTGCTCTTCACGTTTCCAGCTGCTCAGTTGGTGCACCACCTTGCTTTTTAGAAGTCTTTAACCCTACGTCACCTGCAAAGTGTACAGAGGCATTAAATGAATGGAGCTGGTGCATTAAATGCGGCTCAGTCCGTTCCCCTTTTAATATATTTTAAAAGAATACGTTACCATTCGTTCCCCCACTGTGTTTTTGTCACAAATGTGTAAAACAAGTGATTTTCATGCTGAAGTTGCTCATCAGATGAGGGAACGTATTGTATTTTGCCATCAAAATGGGCTTAGATGGGAACAAATTTACGTCCCATCAAATATCACAAGTAACAATAAATAGTAAATTGTGTAATATTTAACTGAAATTAATTAAATGCCCAATTTTGTGGGCCTCTACATGTGAAAAGTTCTATATGACGGAGTTCAAGCCAAGTAAGGCGTCCCTTATAGTATTATCATCTGAACTCAAATCTTTGTGGTTCAGTTCACATGAGAATTTTACAGTTAAAATTTACACATTTTATTAACATTCATTTGGTACCAAAAGAATTAATGATTTTATAACCAAAATCATAGAAATAAAATTAAAAGATAAAACTAAAGATAAAAATAAAATAAAATAAAGTCAAGTAGAAAAGAACTCAAGAAGAATTTGACAGGGTATTACCATTATATAAAAATTCAACCTCAAACTATAAAGAAGAAAAATCAGAGAATAAGTTAATCCATCAACAGTACCTCTTTCTTTTTTTCTTTTTTCCCTCTACGTTCTTGTCGTTCTTCTCAATTCCTTAAGTCTCTGTTTCTTTCTTCTTCTTTGTTTTTACTTGTACATGATGAAGGAAGGTGGTTAATCATATAGCTATATATATAGCTATAGTCGCTAATTTCTATCTTTCCTCTCTATTTTATTTATTTTTTGTTTTTTTTTTCTAAAATAAATCTTATTAGAATCTAAATGATGACTTAAACAATTAGAATATCTTTGATGCTTATCAAATGTGGCTTGGAGGGGGTTGTTCCATGTGGCCCCCTCCTTGCCAAGTTATTATGTTTATATATATATATATATATATATATATATATATATATATATATATATATATATATATATAATAATATTTTATTATATTATTTTAATTATTTGTTAATACTTTAATATCTATATTTATTCTTATTATTTTATTTTTTTAAGATATATATTATTTTGTTTTATATATATATATATATTTATTCATTTATTTTTATTTCATTCTATTATTATAGAGTAAACACCCTTTTTAGTCCCTGTCAATATCTACGAAGTCCTTTTTAGTCCCTGGCAATAAAAAAGGACCAAATTGGTCCCTGAAATTACAAAAAAAGGGCCATGTTAGTCCTTATGTCAACTCCCAAATATGTAGAGTGGCACTTTTCTTGTACTTTCAGGGACCAATTTGGTCCTTTTTTATTGCCAGGAACTGAAAAGGACTTCGTAGATATTGCCAGGGACTAAAAAGGGTGTTTACTCATTATTATATTTGTGTAACAAAATTTTTTTTATAAAATGTGATATTGCTTATAAAGAGATTATACATGTAAATAACTGATTGTCAATTAAATATATTTAGCATGTTGTCTATTACATTACGTTAAAAGTACCATATAATATACTCATATCTCTTTAATATATATTACATCGTTAAATGCTAAAATATTTATTGATAAATTTATAATATATTATTTACATAAAGTAAAATTTTGCATACATACAATACATATGATTGTAAACTTATATAAAATGTTTATACTTTATTATGAATTTACGTAGGCTTTTTCACCCTTTTACCCCTTATTAATTAATTAATAACTATTTTGCCCCTGATTTGAAACTATTTATCAATCTGCCCCTCTTTAGTCGACTACCTTGCATTTTTAATCGACTAAATGGCCAAAACAGACAAAAAATGGCTATTACTAATATATTTTACAAAAATAAGATATTACAATAACCCTATTTAGTCGACTAAATCTTCATATTTTACAAAAAAAAAAAATAAGTCAGTATGATTTTAATCGATTAAGTAGAGAGATTTAGTCGATTAAATCTCCCAACAACCGTTTAGTCGATTAAAAATGCAAGGTAGTCGATTAAGGAGGGGAAGATTGGTAGATAGTTTCGAATCAGGGGCAAAATGGTTATTAATTAATTAATAAGGGGCAAAAGGGTGAAAAAGCCAATTTACGTAAGTATCCATGTAAATTGAATTGATTATATATATTTTATAATACTATCAGTTATATCTTATTTTATACAATAATTAAACTTTATTATTACAATATTATTATTTGGATATTACACACCAAGCCACATAAAATACCCAACAATAGATACAACGGAAGCTCTAACAGAAATAACGTGAATTCATCAACATATCATGAATTTGTTAAAAAATATCAATCAAATTGGTACCAGCAGAGAGCCAACAGCGAATCCAGCGGCGAGAAGAGAGAGCATTCTGATGGAACTCTTGTCAAAGCAAGAACCAACACCTTTGGCAATGGAAGTTCCGAGCTTGACGCTAGGACCTTCTTAACCCAAGGAATTATTGGTTCCTAAAGTAATAGAAGCTGCCATAGCCTTCAAGAAAGGGCATGCAGCGAATTTGAATGGATCTCGGTCAACATCAAAATCAAAACACTCTTTGCAATTACACGCTGGGTCTGTTTATAGTGTAACGTGGACCAGGGCAACGATGAACCACCCTCTTGCACAGCCACTTTGGCCACCTCAGCAAGCTCCCTCACCTTCTTCCTTGCTTCTCTCCCTTTCTCTTCTTCCATCAACTCTCGCGAAGCCCTTCTTCCAACTGCTTAATTATTTTTTCAAATTTCGCCAACCTTAGCCCTTCGGGGTCCATCATTGCAGCTAGAAATTTTGTTTAGCTCATGTCAAACATCAAATCCTGAAAAAAAAAAAACCAGTGTCAGCTATGGATAAAACTGTTATTTCCATAGTTTTCTATCATTTCCATAATTCTATAAATAGAAAGCCAACTATTTTTGAAAACCAGCCAGTGGACACTTCCTGGTAGGGGTGTTTATCAACCGATCCAAACCGTGGTGACCAAACCAAAAAATCAATAACCGAATAAATCGAAAATCAAAAAATCAAAAACCGAAAAAAAATCGCAAATTTTAATTGGATTGGATTGGTTTTTGGATTGATTGATGAAAACCGATCCAATATATTAATTTCTCTCTACCTACTTGGGTCTTTCCTCAATCATAACCCAAAAATTTATAATCCATGACCCATTAACCCATCAACTAAAATCAAGAAAAAATCTAGTCACATCTTATCAACAAATTTTCATGTGTGTAGAGCTTCATATTCCATTGCCAAAAAAAAAACTATATTATCGTTTAATGATGCTTTTGGATTTTAAAAAAAAATAAAAAATTTACAAAACCAATATATACAAAAGATGTTAGTTGCACAATAATCTTGAAACAAATTTTAGGATTTTTAAAAAACCGAAAACTGATCCAATCCAAATCGAAAAAAATTGGATTGGATCGAATCAGATTTGAAAAAAAATACAAACCGAATGGATGATTATATGATTAAACCGAAGAAATTGGATCGATTTATAAAATCGATCCAATTCAGACCGCGAACATATCTACTTCCTGATTCTAAAGTGGCTCTACATTGCCCCTTCGTTATTAAGGTGTTACGAAATAACAGTCGCGAAATTGAGTCATGTAATTGGCCCATGCTCCTTTGAAAAATATAAATTTGTGTTATTCTTTTTATATCAAATTGAGTTATTTAAGGGATTTTTTTTTTAAAGTGTGGTGACACTGATCATCCTCATTAATTTTTTTTTTCTCACTCATGATAATTTTTAATTGACTTATCCTATAACCGTAGTATTATTAGTAACGTATAAGGAAAGCCAGAGAATAAGAAAATTGTTATTGAAAAATAAAATTAAAAATACTCTCGCATTATACGTGTCTTTGGTTTATGCATAATTGAAAGGAAAAAATTATTCTTATGTTACATGACATAAGTTTTCTCTCCTATACACCCTTCGATAACTGTGTCACTTTTTTTTTTTTTTTTCAGGTGATAGATCCCACTAGTTTGTCTCTATGACATAAGATAATTATCTCTTTTAACACGAGATTAATAAAACCCTAATTGAAATTGCATCTACAATATTGTTTTAAAAATCTACACTGGTAATATACATGTAAGAGAAAAACGCTAACTTTTTTACTGTGTCACAAACAACACTGGATTTACAAAGAATGGGAGAGGCTCTCAAATTCGACGTGATAATCTTAGGAGCATCAGGTTTCACCGGCAAACATGTCCTCAAAGAAGCTCTCAAATTCCTCAACAACAACACTTCAACATCATCATCATCATCTCTCAATTTCAAATCCATAGCCATAGCGGGTCGCAACCCTTCAAAACTCACCCAAACACTCCAATGGGCAACCCGACCCGACCCGACACCAAAAATCCCCCTCCTCGCCGCCGACACTGCCGACCCGGAATCCCTCCGAGCCCTCTGCGCCCAAACTCGCCTCCTCCTCAACTGCGTCGGACCCTACCGCCTCCACGGCGAGGCCGTCGTCGCCGCCTGCGTCGAAACGGGTTGCGACTATCTCGACATAACGGGCGAACCAGAGTTCATGAACCGGGTCGAGCGAAAGTACCACGAGATTGCCCTAAAGAACGGTTCTTTGGTGGTTTCTGCATGTGGGTTTGATTCGGTTCCCGCTGAAATGGGAGTGTTGTTCAATTCGAGGCAGTGGGTGGATCGGGCCGTGCCGAACCGGGTCGAGGCTTATCTGAGCTTGGAATCGGAGAGAAGGATCGTTGGTAACTTTGGAACCTTTGAGAGTGCGATTCTTGCTGTGAAAGATGTGATGGAGTTGGGATGGTCCAAACCCACAAGAACAAGGCCTGTGGTATGATAAGACTTTTAATAAGATAGTTTCATTTTAATTGAGTTGAATTCAATGTGTTTGTTTGTTGTTTGCTGTATTATTTTTTATAGTATATTCTATTGCATGCATGTTGAAGATTTTGTATCTTAAAGTTGTGGGGTAAGAGACTCTTTTTGATGAAGGGTTTGGGAGGAAGAGGTAGGGATTGAGTAATAGATTTGAAAGATTTTATTATAAATATTATTTTATTCTTTTTTATTACTTGAAATGAGAGTGCGGAGCCTTGGAGCAGCAACGAGATTGCTCCTTTTGTGACCCGGAGGATTGCAAATATATATATAAAAGGGTAAGGTTGTTGTGTATAATCCACCCTCACCCCTACCTTTGTAAAGTTGGGGAGCCTTGTGCACAGTAATTTGTCTTTTTATTACTTGAAATGAAAAATTGATCTCCTTTGCTCCAAACATATGGAAGGATAAGTGAGATGTTTAGAGTGAAATGTTGCTGGGGCATCTGTTTAAATGGATTTATCATGGAACCACAGGTATGACACAATACCTCAACCTACAATGGATGCATGGAACCAATAATATATTATAGAATAAATACCATTTTTGGTCCTCAGTAAATTTCACGATACCCGTTTTAGTCCCTAGCAAATAAAAAGGCCCATCGTGGTCCTTAAGAAATTCAAAATAGACTCATTTAGCTGAAATCATGGTCCCTCACAAATTCAAAAAAGACCCATATTAATCCTTAAAATGACTATAATGGGTCCATTTTGAATTTCTTAGGGACCACGATAGACTTTTTTATTTGCTAGGGATTAAAGTGGACATCGTGAAATTTGCTGAGGACCAAAAAAAGATATTTACTCTATATTATAGGTTTGGGTATATTTTTGTCATCACATACATGTATGTACGACTAGAAATGTAACCATTTTGCACCCTCAATAAAATTCACAGTTGTTAATTTA
Source organism: Gastrolobium bilobum (assembly GCF_033153095.1). Taxonomy (NCBI): domain Eukaryota; kingdom Viridiplantae; phylum Streptophyta; class Magnoliopsida; order Fabales; family Fabaceae; genus Gastrolobium; species Gastrolobium bilobum. The sequence continues at coordinate 63,606 of NW_026896849.1, read as the reverse complement.
CAGTGAAGATGGCTGATACCATGGAATAATCCTCATTGGACACAATCTGTTCAACTGAGCTTTGTATTTTAATCCTTGAGTTACTTGTGCTAGTTGTTGATTATAGGTCCTCATTTTCAATGTTAAGATATTTACTCGTTTCTTTTTAATTTCCATGGATCTATCATCTAAAATGTGATTAACTTATACTAATGTAATCTTGTATTTTTGACCTTCCATTGCATTATTTATTTATTTCTTTCTCTTTTTAATATTTTTCATATATTGTGTCATTTTGCCAACTCTTATTATTCATGCATGGTTGTAGATTCCTGGGCCCTCACCGAAAGGAGAAATAATAGAACACCAGAAGAAAATTGGTCTTTGGGGAGTGACGATACCTTCAGCAGATTCAACTGTTGTTGGAAAAACACTTTCAATTCTAACAGAAAACCTCCACGGTCTCCCTGGGATGAATGAGAGTGCTGAAATGGTAGAGAAAAGGAAAGCCTTTTGGTCATCTGTAAAGCCAGCTCATTTTGGTGTGAAATTTGGCTCAAAATCTTTGTTGCACATTGTTGGACTTATAATGTTTGGAATAATCATTGGTCTTTTAGGAAGTACCTCTTTTGGAAGATGGCTTCTTTTGAAATATCCTTCCATATTTAGCCTTGGTGGGTTCAGCAAGAAGGGTCCTTCTGAAGAGGAGGTGGAAAGTGCTTCATTTAAGATGTGGTTTGTTGGACATGGTTTTAGCAATGAGAGTCTTGCTGCACAGGGAAACACAAAACCTGACATGGAAATTATAACAAGAATAATGGGACCTGAAGTTGGTTATGTAACCACACCAATAATTCTGATTCAGTGTGCTCTCATTCTTCACAGCCAAAGAAACAACCTACCAAAGGGAGGAGTTTACCCTCCAGGGATTATATTTGGTCCAACCGATCTTCAGGAAAGACTTCAACAAAATGGAATATCTTTTGATGTCATCTCAAAGAGCACCCTTTCTTCTTGACTGGTGCAGTTCATCCTTTGTGTTCTTAATCCTTCATTTTGTTTTTTTCACTTCATCAGAGCTGGCAAACTCCTAAAATTTTGCTTTCAGTTCATTATTAAGAATCACCAATCTTAACAAATTTTAGAACAATGCATGACATCTTTCATTTTGTTATACAAAGAGCAAATGTTGAAGATTTATGTTTTGGTATGGTGAGACAAGAAAAGAGTACTCTGATGTAGAGTGGGACAAGAAGAAAAGGATAAATTAAAGTGCAAGAAAATTGGTAAAGCGATTTAGTTGGATTTCGAGCCAAGTATTGTAGTTCCTAAAAGGATTGATACCCACTTACTTGAGCCAGAGCACTTTAACAATAGTGTTTAGGGTTGTTATTATTTATTCATTTATTTCGCAGTTGGTGTACTAGAAGGTATAAAATGAGCTGAATTGTGCATTCTTTACTTTTACACTATTTATTAAAGGGAAAAATTACTCTTATGTTATATGTGATAAATTTTTCTCTTACACACTCTTCGATAATGGTGTTAAATTTTTTTTTTCTTTATTTTTCAGGTGGTGGGGCCTAGAGCTGTCAAAACGGGCCAGCTCGGTCCATTTAGCCCTAGCCCTAGCCCAAGTGGGTTAGGGCCAAAAAGTCCACAATGATATAGATCCACACGGGCCAAAGCCCTATGGGTTAGGGCCAGCCTGCGGGTCTTCTAAATTTTTTATGTATTTTTCACACTACTAAAAAAGATTATATTTTTTACAAAAAATCTACGTTGCAAACGACTCGTCAAAAAAATATTTTTTCGTTGGAATACTTTTCATTGAAAGGCGACGGAATTTTCATCCGATGAAATTTTTTACAAAATTAAATATTTTGTCAAAATTTTCGACCAAATTTAGTTTCCGTCAAAAAATTTGACGAAAATGATTTTTTAAATATTTTTCATAAAAAAAATTTCACCAAAAGTTTTGACGGAAAAAAGAATTCCGTCAAAAATTTTGACGAAATATTTCCCGTCCAAAATTTTTATCGTGTCCCAATGAAAATTCTGACGGAAATATTTTTTTCAAAATTTTTGAGAAAAATGTTTTTGTGAAACTTTCAACGAAATTTAGATTTCGTAGAGAATTTTGACGAAATATTTTTTTCGTCAAAATGTTTTTCATCGAATTTTTTTAAAGAAATAATTTTCGTCGATTTTGACGAAAATGTGTTATGTTGAAAATTTTGATAGAAATGTTTTTTATCAAAAAATTTGTTGAAAATATTTTTCGTTAAAAATTTTCGATGGAAATGTGTTTCGTAGAAAATTTTGACAAAAAATTTTTTCGTCAAAAAGTATGAGGAAAATATTTTCGTTGAAATTTTTTGACGGAATTTAGATTCTATAAAGAATTTTGAAGAATTTTTTTTCCCGTCAAATTTTTTTACAGAAATATTTTTCGTCGGAACTTTGTACAAAAAAAATTTCAATGGAATTGTGTTTCGTTAATAATTTAAATGGAAAATGTTTTTCGTCGAAAATTTTGACAAATATGTTTTTTTTGTTAAATATTTTGACGAAATTTAGATTTCGTAAAGAATTTTGATAAATTTTATTTTCCTATCAACAATTTTTACAAAAATATTTTTCGTCACAAATTTTTACGGAAATATTTTTTGTCTAAAATTTTCACTGGAAATGTGTTTTGTTTAAAATTTTGATGGAAATGTTTTTTTGTAAAAATTTGGCAAAAATGTTTTTCAACAAATTTTTTTACAGAATTGTTTTCTGTTGAAAATTTTTGACAGAAATATTTTTCCTTGAAAATTTTGACGAAAATATTTCTGTTGAAAGTTTCAACGGAATTTAGATTTTATCAAGTATTTTGACTGAATTTTTTCTCGAAAAAATTTATGTCAGTGATTATGGCCAAATCTTATTTCGTCTCTATTTTTGACGTAATGTGATTTTTGTCAAAAATTTCGTCACTATTTTCGACAAAATATATTTTGTCGATAAATTCGTCAGTATTTGACACTTTTCTAATAATGTCACATTTAAAAATAATTCATATTTATTCATAAAAAAATGATTCATATTTATGTAATTTTCACATTTTAATGCTAAAGATATATATGTCACATTTAAAAATGATTCATATTTATTTAAATTGGGTTGAATATTGTAGCTCGCCGACCAACCCCAACCTAACCCTTTAATGAGAGGGCTTTAAGAGGATGAGGTTAAAATGACCCCATTACATAGAGGGCTAAAATTTTGTAGGGCTTAACATTGGGCAATGTGGGCTAGCCCTAGGGCTTGAGCCCTTTTTTATAGCTCTAGTGGAGCCCACAAGTTTATCTCTATAACATGGGATAACTCATCTCTTTTAATATGAGATTAATAAAACCCTTTATTAAATGTCTATTTGACATGTTTTATTTTCAACTTTTATTCTTCTTAAAATCAGAAGTTTAGCCAAATATATTTTATAAAAAAATTTATTATAAAAAGTGTTTTTTTATAATAAAGATAAAAAAAGCTAAGAACGTCTGAAAGAAGTTTTTTTTAAAGATGTATATCAATTTTTTAGAGTTCTTATATTTATTTCATAGTTTTATCCTTATTCTAAATTTGTATTTATATATATAAAAAAATTATTCTAATAATACATCAGTAAATTATTGAGAAAAGTTCAAATACCTCATGTGATTTGCCTTTGAATCACTCATCCCCTATGCTTCTTCTTTTTTATCATTTACTTCTTTGCGTTTTTTTCCCATTTAAGTCTCTCCTTAACTGTGCTAGAGTTTCTAATTAGTATGATTATTTTACCTTTTGTATAAAGATACACTTCAACTATCTTGTGTCATCTTCTTCCCCAAGCTTTTCAAGGATGTTTTAAAAATCACTTCCCGTTAAACTCGACTAACGAGTGTGGGGTGGAAGTAATCTTGTACACACCTTACTTTTGCATAATTGCAAAGAAGTTGTTTCCTGTATTCGAATCCATGATCTTTTAGTCATGAAAGAACAATTTTACCACTGCTCCGATTTGCAAGGATATTTTATCATACAAAATTTCTCCAGTTTCAAACGAAATTTGTGAAGGTAATAAAATTTTCTTTCCCACTTGTTGCAAATATTTTATGCATAAAATTTCAAGGTATTAAAGGAGAATTTGTGACAAAAAATAATGGCTCAAGGTAAAGATCCGTTCAGATTGACAAGCTTGATTTTATTCATTAGAGCTTGTAAAAGATTCTGCCAAAAGAAAAATCTACCAAGGATTTTTTTTACAAGAAAAGGGAATATGTGCAGAAAAAAGATGAAAAGAAATATCTTTAATCATCAGATAAGGAGGAATAGAGAAAATTAAATATATACTATATCTTAAGAAAATTAGAAATTTATAGTTCCATTATCGAAAAAAAAAAATGAAATTTGTAGTTACATGTTGTATGTTGTAGAGTGCAAAAGATATACAATTACTTGTATCTTTATGTGTGGCTCATCTGCTTAGAAACACCTTTGCAAAGCTTGGGGATAAAGAGGACACAAGGTAAAACTGCATTGTATTTTTATAGGAAGGGTAAAATAATTAGAAAATCTAATACTATTAATTAGAAACTCTAATACTATTAAAGATAGACTTAAATGAAAAAAAAAAAAAAACAATAGTAGGATAAATGATTAAAAACAAAAAACAAAACCATAGAGAAATAAGTGATTCAAAGGGATATTTGAACTTTTATCTAAATTATTTTATCTTTCTTCCTTCAAAACCATCTTTTCTTAAAAACCATTAAAAACAACTTTATATACTCTTAAAGAGATTTTTTTTAAGTTCTTCTTTTTTTTTACTTTATCTTAAAAATAACTTTTAGTTTGTATTCCTATTATTAGGGTTCTGAACCAACTTGTGTCATATTGATGAAATTTCCAAATTTCTTTAAATCAACTTAAGATTTATAGTTTAACATATTAAAATCTTAGAAATTTTGGTAAAGAGATGCAGCACCAATTTTAAAATTGGTAAACGTGGTTTAGTGTCGAACCGGACAATAGAACCCATTTTTTGGAATTGTTCTTCAATGGAAGGACTTGTGAATCCTTGTTAATAATTTAGGACCCTAAGAAGATCAGTGTGGACCTTTGTAAAATGTCTAATTCATAAATTAAGTAACCAATGCTTGTGGTTTTGGAAAAAAGCCTCAAGTGTTATAAATGGCAAAAGATAAGATTGAAATGAATGTGGTAGACTAGTATATTTGCTAATTGCCTTTATATCTTTGAAATAGGTTATGATTTTGTCAGTGCCTATGGTTGTGGTCCTTTGGATACTGAAAATACATTGGAGTATGTTGCTGATACATGTAATCTTTCAGTTCTCAGGGTTAATCCCTTATTTGTTCCATCAAACTCCATGGAAGGTTGGTTTATGTGCAAGATATGCTTTTGGAAAATGATATATGCACTATATATATATATATATATATATATATATATATATATATGGGCATTCAAAGGTTAATCAATTAATATAAAGAAATAAATAAATAAACCGACGTAGTTTTGGGATTGCCTGAGATAAACTTATCTCAAGCTGCTTGAGAAATATTTTTTCATATATATATATATATATATATATATATATAGACACACACACACATATATGATATCTTTGGAAATGATTTGTGGCATAATATGTTGATATATATGCGGATATGATAGTGTGTCCTACATGTGCAGGTAGCGTCCCTAGGCTCATATGTTTTTAGTATATTGCAGACGTGTGTGATGCATACTTGTCTCTAACCAGTAGATATTGATATTGCATATATTACATGCTATATATTTAGCATTATGCATTTTATTATTTTGTTGCACTTATTATACCTGTAAGTGAACTTGAGAATGAGTAATCCTTCGAGAATCCCAGTTTACTGAGTTGACATCTCACCCCTTTGGGGAACATTTTTCAGGTGCTGAGACTTATGAGATGGGTGCATCTCGAGGCAAGAGGCCGGTGTAGATATCATTGCATGATATATATGTTACTGACATTTGAGGCATGATATGTTATGTTTATATTTCATGTGAGTATAAGGGTTGCCTAGGCCATATTGTAATAAGCTTTGTGTATTGTTGTTGGGAAATATCTATTAATCATGTTGGTCATTATTTTGTAATATGATTTGTATGTGAGATGGCCTAAGTAAAGGATTGCTAGGTGTCACGATTTATGCATGTAGAAGTCATTTTAATCCGTTCAGATATGATAACTTATGTGCCAAGAAAGGTATGAAATGGCTTAATTAAACAATATACATGGTCGACACCTGTTGTATGTCTTAGATGAGGATAACTAAGTCCACGATGGAGTGATATGGGGCAAGGGGTTGAATTCTAAACCCTCATCCCGAAAAGAGATATTCCTTTTCGTCACTGTCATGGAATATCGGGATATTAGTAATTCAATATTCGGATATCAGGTATCTGAATATGATATTCGGATATGTCCCTGACATATATCTGAATATTCTTGGAGAATAAAAGCAAAAGCGAACGTTTAAAAAGAAATGTTTGTAAACCTTGTGGAATTTAAATATGGAAGGCTTAAATCCATCTCTACGGACTGTGGTACCTTAGTAAGTGTTAAAGTAAATGAGGGTAGCTAATATAAATAATCTAAATGTGATTGGATGTTCTAGGGTGTGTAATTGTTGAGACAATACGTTGGAGAACGTTCTCTCATAGTCATAGTTCAAGTAGTGTTAATTAAGCAAGAATGTAATTAGTAAATGAGATAACTAGGGAATAAGTAATGTAAAATGCTATTAACTTGACATACAAGCAATGTTATTAAAATCGGTCCGGTCATTGACCCGGTCGAGGTACTGGGTCACTGGTTCAAGCGCATGACCCGGTAATTATATGCAATTTTATAATTTATATTAAAAATTATAAACATACTCAAATATCTATAAAAAATTATAAAAATTTCAAATATTTTAATATAAAAAATAATAAATCATATATTATTATCCAATAAAAGATCAAACAAAAATATAATGATCGTGATACGGTGCTTTAGGTTCAGAAAATGACATCTTTAATTATAAATTAATTCAAAATTTTCTGCATAATACATAATTGAGAAATATTAGTGTTGTAGGTACATAACTTATGTAAGTCAATAAGCAAAAAAATATTCAAATATGTCCATTATGATTTTTATTTTTATTTTAAAAATTTGGATTTTTTTTGGGGACCGGGCCGGGTCACCAGTTTTTTATGAAAACTGGCCGGGCCGCACCGGTTCTGATGCATGGCCGGTCCGTTGCTTCAACCGGACCGATTATATGACCGATTTACCGGTTCCCGGGTCGACCTGATTTTAATAACACTGCATACAAGGAATAATTACAAATGATTGTAGAATTGAAAAAAGTTTATCCGCATTTCAATTTAATAATTCTAACGTTATTTCTGTTGCAAAAAATTAATATTAAGTTGCACTTAATACCATTCTGGTGATAATACACATGATGAATACGGGGTGTTACACACACTAAGATAGTGTCAATGACACCAGGCCACATAAAATACCCAACAATAGATACAATGGAAGCTCTGAAAATAAGTTGAATAATCTCTTCAGGATTTGATATATTTTACTGATATTTGACAGTGCAGAAAGGAGTAAAGCAATAAGTAACAAACAATAGATGTATGAAATTATATATATCATCTGAAAGAACAAACTTTCAAATTTTGTTGGCTTACCACTGGGGGAACGAAAGTCATACTCAGGAACTTTAAAAGCTGATTTAGAACCAAGGCCAATCTTGGAAACAAGAGAAGCTACAACAACACTAAGTGTAACCATTGATGTATTGTTTGTAAGTGGTAAAGATGAATCAGTAGCAGGTGATGGCCACAAAATAGATTCTACTGCGAAAAAATAACCAGCAACAACAACATTAAAACATTTGATAAGAAAATATAAATCAATCCCAGCCAATTCATCAATATATCATGAATTTGTTAAAAAGTAACATCAAATTGGTACCGGCAGAGAGTCCAACACGAATCTAGCGGCGAGAAGAGAAAGCATTCTGGTGGAACTCTTGTCAATGAAAGAACCAACACCTTTGGCAATGGAAGTTCCGATCTCGACGCTAAGACCTTCTTGACCCAAGGAATTACTAGTTTCTAAAGTAATAGAAGTTGTCATAGCCTTCAAGAAAGGGCGTGAAGCAGATTTGAATTGATCTCGGTCCACATCAAAATCAAAACGCTCTTCGCAATTACACGCTAGGTCCGCCTATGCTGTAACGTGGACCAGGACCACGATGAACTACTTTATTGCACAGCTGATTTAGCCACCTCAACAAGCTCCCTCACCTTCTTTCTCTTCTCTCCCTTTCTTTTCTTCCATCAACTCCTACGATGCCCTTCTTCCAACTGATTAATTTTTTTTTCAAATTTCACCAACCTTAGCCCTCCTAGGTCCGCCATTGCAGCTAAATTTTTTTTAACTCATGTCAAACATCAATTCCTGAAGAAGAAAAAAACAGCCAGTGTCAGCTATGGATAAAATTGTTATTTCCATAGTTCTCTATTATTTCCATAGTTCTATAAATAGAAAACCAACTATTTTTAAAAACCAGCCAGTGGACACTTTTTGATTCTAAAGTGGCTCATTCATTGCCCCCTCGTTATTAAGGTGTTACAAAATAAGAGTCGCGAAATTGAGTCATGTAATTCGCCTGTACTCCTTTGAAAAAAATAAATTTGTATGATTCTTTTTATATCAAATTTGTGTTATTTAAGTGTGGTGACACTCATCATCCTCATTAAAAAAAAATATTCTCACTCGTGATAATTTTTAATTGACTTGATCCGATAATCATAGTATTATTTTTTTTTTTTTGGTATAATCTGGAGGTATCTCTATTTAACCTCCTCTGGTCACCTTGCTCTCGGGTTACGGCCCTGTAGGCTAGGACCTCATTAGAACAACAAGTGCATTGAGCTTCACTGCCGAAAGAAGGATAAGACTAATTCCCAATTCGAGGAAGAAGACACATCCTCTTGCTCCCAAAAATTTTCCAAGAATTTTCTTGAGGTAGAATTTGAATCCTGACTTAAACTTAAACAAATTCTTGAAAGCTCAGTTGCCAAGTGAGAACGAGAAAAGAATTCTTGAAAAAATAAAATAAAAAATACTCTCGCATTGTACATGTCTTTGGTTTATGAATATTGTTTTAAAAATCTACACTGGCAATATACATATAAGAGAAAAACGCCAACTTTTTTACTGTGTCACAAACAACACTGGATTTACAAAGAATGGGAGAGGCCCTCAAATTCGACGTGATAATCTTAGGAGCATCAGGTTTCACCGGCAAACATGTCCTCAAAGAAGCTCTCAAATTCCTCAACAACAACACTTCAACATCATCATCATCATCTCTCAATTTCAAATCCATAGCCATAGCGGGTCGCAACCCTTCAAAACTCACCCAAACACTCCAATGGGCAACCCGACCCGACCCGACACCAAAAATCCCCCTCCTCGCCGCCAACACTGCCGACCCGGAATCCCTCCGAGCCCTCTGCGCCCAAACCCGCCTCCTCCTCAACTGCGTCGGACCCTACCGCCTCCACGGCGAGGCCGTCGTCGCCGCCTGCGTCGAAACGGGTTGCGACTATCTCGACATAACGGGCGAAGCAGAGTTCATGAACCGGGTCGAGCGAAAGTACCACGAGATTGCACTAAAGAACGGTTCTTTGGTGGTTTCTGCATGTGGGTTTGATTCGGTTCCCGCTGAAATGGGAGTGTTGTTCAATTCGAGGCAGTGGGTGAATCGGGCCGTGCCGAACCGGGTCGAGGCTTATGTGAGCTTGGAATCGGAGAGAAGGATCGTTATTAACTATGGGACCTTTGAGAGTGCGGTTCTTGCTGTGAAAGATGTGATGATGGAGTTGGGATGGTCCAAACCCACAAGAACAAGGCCTGTGGTATGATAAGACTTTTAATAAGATAGGTTCATTTTAATTGAATTGAATTCAATGTGTTTGTTTGTTGTTTGCTGTATTCTTTTTTGGGAAAAGTGTGTATAATTTTGAAGGATGTAAAGTTGTGTCATTTTAAGAGAGAGTAACATGACACTAAAAATGTCCTACAACGTAACATATATAAAACCCATATTCTATTGGATGCATGTTGAAGATTTTGTATCTCAAAGTTGTGGGGTAAGAGACTTTTGATGAAGGGTTTGGGAGGAAAAGGATGGGATTGAGTAATAGATTTGAAAGATTTTATGATAATATTATTTTATTCTTTTCTATTACTTGAAATGGAGCTCGTTATTTTGTGCTCCCGGAGCTTGTGATCCCTTTCCAAATATAAGGGGAAAAAAGGATTGAGAGTGAATTTAGAAGAAATGAAGGGGTATGAAGAGAGAAAATATTTTCTTTTTTAGTAAAGCACCACCAAACAGTATTATGCTCCACATTAAAAAAATCCCTTGAAATGAGAGTACTTAGCCTTGGAGCAGCAATAAGTTTGCTGCTCCTTTTGTGACCTGGAGGACAAAGTTTGAACATGGAAAATAGTCTCTTTATAAAAATAAAATGCAAAGGTAAAGGTAAAACTGCCTATAATCTACCCTCAACCCTATTCTTATGAAGGCGGGAGTCTTGTGCACCGTAATTTTCCTTTTTTATTACTTGAAATGAAAAATTTATCCCCTTTGCTTCTGTTCCAAACATATAGAAGGATAAGTCAAGATGTTTGAAGTGAAATGTTGTTGGGGGATCTGTTTAAATGGATTTTTATCATGGAACCACAGGTACGACACAATACCTCAACCTGCATGGGATGGAACCTATTGAAAAGAAGTTTTTGTATATTGATATTGAATAAATTACATGAGTGAGTATTTATACAAGAAAGAATCGCTAAGAATGACTAAGCGATGACTAATCAATCCTATCACAATCCTAATCACAATCAATTCTAATCAATCACAATTAATCCTAATCAATCATAATCAATCCTAATCAATCATAATCAATCCTAATTAATAGGAAATAAAAACAGAAACATGTTTGAATTCTAATTTTCTACACTCCCCCTCAAGTTGGGAGGTAAATATTGATCATTCCCAACTTGCCAATCAAGTCTTCGAATGCTGGACGGTGTAGGCCCTTGGTAAGGACATCTGCCGTTTGCTCTTTGGTTGGAACATATATCAAATGCACACTTCCATCATCTAATTTTTCTTTGATGAAGTGACGATCAACTTCCACGTGCTTTGTTCGATCATGATGCACAGGATTTTGAGCAATGCTAACAGCTGCCTTGTTGTCACAATATAGTTTTATTGGTAGGGAATATGAAATCTTCAACTCTTGAAGAAGTCTTCTCAACCAGATTCCTTCACAAACTCCATGAGCTAAAGCTCGAAATTCTGCTTCAGCACTACTTCTTGCAACCACTGTTTGCTTTTTGCTTCTCCAAGTAACAAGATTTCCCCACACATAGGTGCAATAGCCTGAGGTAGATCTTCTGTCTACTGATGAGCCTGCCCAATCTGCATCAGTGTAGATTTCAATTGTCCTTTTATACCCCTTTTTAAAGAATAATCCTCTTCCTGGAGTATTCTTGAGGTATCTAAGCACCCTATAGACTGCACTAAGATGCTTCTCCTTGGGTGAGTGCATGAATTGACTAATCATACTCACCGCAAAGGCAATGTCAGGACGCGTATGAGATAAGTAGATTAGTTTACCAACCAATCGCTGATATTGTTCTTTATCCACCTCATTTCCATCTTCAATACCTAACTTGGTATTAGGTTCCACAGGTGTCTCAGCAGGTTTACACCCTAACATTCCTGTTTCCAACAAAAGATCTAGAACATATTTCTTTTGTGTTAGAGTGATACCTGTTTTGCTCCTAGCAACTTCCATACCAAGGAAATATTTGAGAGTGCCAAGGTCTTTGAGTTCAAATTGAGCTGCTAGAAATTTCTTCAAGGTGTTCAATTCCTCAATATCATCACCTGTAAGAATTATATCATCTACATATACAATAAGAATAGCAATTTTACCATCCTTAGAGTGTTTGTGGAAGAGAGTATGATCAGTCTGTGCTTGAATGAAGCCTCTTCTTTTGACTGCTTGTGTGAATTTGTCGAACCATTCTCTGGGAGACTGTTTCAATCCATATAGAGACTTTTTTAGTTTACACACTGATCCATTTCCCTTTTCAAAACCAGGTGGAGGATCCATATAGACTTCTTCATGTAAGTCACCATTTAGGAATGCATTCTTCACATCTAACTGTTGCAGAGGCCAATCTAGATTGGCAGCAAGAGATAAGAGAACTCGGATGGTATTGACTTTAGCAACCGGAGCAAAAGTCTCATGATAATCTATCCCATGAGTCTGAGTGAAACCCTTTGCAACCAATCTTGCCTTGTATCTGTTGATGCTATTATCTGCATTGAATTTTATTGTAAACACCCATTTGCATCCTACTGCCTTTTTTCCTTTGGGTAGGGTCACTATCTCCCAAGTTCCATTTCTTTCTAAAGCATTCATTTCTTCAAAGACAACATCCCTCCATTTTTTATCATTGAGAGCCTCATGTATATTTCTCGGTATCTTTGTACTATCCAACATAGTATTGAAAGCACGAAACCCTGGGGACAACTTTCCATATGAAATATGATTAGAAATAGGATGAGTAGTACAAGATCGAGTACCTTTTCTGAGAGCAATGGGCAAGTGTAGATCATTTTCACCATGACACTCAAGTATTGGGGTGCTGGAACTAGAACATGGTTCAGAATCCTGGCAGTGTAGAGGCTCTGGGTTATTCACACTTTGAGGAGGCTTTCGCCTGCTATAGACTTGTCCCCATTTTGAGGAGGCTCCTGATGGTGAGGATTCTGTAGCTCCCCCTGTTTCTAAAAGTAGAGGTAATACTGTGGCATTAATAGGTTCCCATGACTGATCTTCATCTACTCCTATAGACTCCCCCTGAAGAGAAGTCGAGGGGAAGAAAGGGTCATTCTCAGAAAAAGTGACATCCATAGAGACAAAGACCTTACGAAGAGAGGGTGAATAACACTTATAGCCACGTTGAGTAGGAGAATAACCAATAAAGACACACTGGAGAGACTTAGGATCAAGCTTAGACCGTTGATGGGAGGGAATATGGACAAATACAACACAACCAAATAACTTGAGAGGTAAGGAGGAGACACCTCGGAAGGAAGGGAAGATACGAACAAGACTAGAAAGAGGAGACTGAAATTTCAGAATGCGAGATGGCATTCGATTTATCAGATACGAGGCAGTGAGAACTGCCTCTCCCCAAAGATATTTAGGAACACTCGTGGTAAACATAAGAGCCCGAGTAACTTCAAGGAGATGTCGGTTTTTTCTTTCCGCAACTCCGTTTTGTTGGGGTGTGTCAGGACACGAGCTTTGGTGAAGGATGCCATGTTGGGAAAGATATTCTCCAAGAATAGAGTTAAAATACTCTTTGCCATTATCTGTACGAAGAATTTGTATAGCAACTTGGAATTGGGTTTGAACCATGGCATGAAATTTTTTAAACACGGATGCAGCATCGGACTTATCCTTTAGAAGATACACCCAACAAACTCGAGAATGGTCATCAATGAAGGTAATGAACCATCGAGTACCTGAAATATTTTTAACACGGGCTGGACCCCATATGTCGCTATGAATTAAGGAAAATGGGGAAGAGTCATGGTGAACTTTAGAAGGATAATGAGCACGAGTATGCTTGGCAAGTTGACAAATATCACAAGAAAACAAACTTGGACTTTTATTAATAAATAAGTTTGGCAACAACTTCTGAAGATAAATAAAATTTGGATGGCCTAGCCTACGACGCCACAGCATAACATCATTACATGAATCAAAAGGAAACATAGAGTTTTTTTCTACGAAAACAGCTTCATGAGTCACATCCTCCTCAAAGTAGTAAAATCCACCATCCTCTCTAGCACTGCCAATCATCCTCTCCGAGTCCTGTTCCTGAAAAACACAACCATGTGGAAAGAATTTAGCAAAGCAATGCAACTCAGAGGTGAGCTTGCTAATGGAAATGAGATTACAAGTCAGAGAAGGAACATAAAGAACTGATGTCAAAGTAATCAGCTCAGAAAGTTTAATGGTGCCGTGTCCCGCAATCTGGGAAAAACTGCCATCGGCGATCTTGACCCGAGAAGGTTCAGAATATGGAGTGTATGAACAAAACAAGCCAAGATTACCTGTCATATGATGAGAGGCTCCAGAATCAAGGATCCAATGATTTTGACTATCAACATGGAAAGTTGTACCTTGCTGGACCACATGACTAGTGGCCTTAGGAGGTTGCTCGTGGTAATAAAAAGAGTGTTTTGAGGAAGCCATGAATAAAAAGAGAAGGGTTGACCGTTGATGAAAAATCAAGTTTTGTAAACTTTTGATCTGACCTCTGGAACAGGAAGGGGAGAAGCCGGCGAGAAGGTCTGTGCAAGTCGCGACGGAAAAAAAAACGTCTGGAAGGCGGCGCGTGGTGGCGCGTGCAGCGGCTGACGGCGATGGGTCCAGTGGCGGTCGACTCGTCGGATCCTTTTGAGTCGAATGGTCACCTCACTTTTTTGATCGGAGGTCAGTAAACTAGGTTTCTGTGTTGGACAGATTCAAGGCGGTGTTTAGGAGGTGTTTGAATGGTTATTTCAGATTTGAATTAGGGTAGGAACGAACCCGCTCTGATACCATATTGAAAAGAAGTTTTTGTATATTGATATTGAATAAATTACATGAGTGAGTATTTATACAAGAAAGAATCGCTAAGAATGACTAAGCGATGACTAATCAATCCTATCACAATCCTAATCACAATCAATTCTAATCAATCACAATCAATCCTAATCAATCATAATCAATCATAATCAATCCTAATTAATAGGAAATAAAAACAGAAACATGTTTGAATTCTAATTTTCTACTTGGAGCAGCAATAAGTTTGCTGCTCCTTTTGTGACCTGGAGGACAAAGTTTGAACATGGAAAATAGTCTCTTTATAAAAATAAAATGCAAAGGTAAAGGTAAAACTGCCTATAATCTACCCTCAACCCTATTCTTATGAAGGCGGGAGTCTTGTGCACCGTAATTTTCCTTTTTTATTACTTGAAATGAAAAATTTATCCCCTTTGCTTCTGTTCCAAACATATGGAAGGATAAGTCAAGATGTTTGAAGTGAAATGTTGTTGGGGGATCTGTTTAAATGGATTTTTATCATGGAACCACAGGTACGACACAATACCTCAACCTGCATGGGATGGAACCAATAACATATTAATGGTTTCGGTATGATTTTGTCATCGCATAAATGTACAAGTAGAAATGTAGCCATTTTACACCCTCAATAAAAGTTACTGGTGTTGTTTACAGTGAAGATGGCTGATACCATGGAATAGTCCTCATTCCACACACTACTCTATACTCAATCTCTTAAATTGAGCTTTGTATCTTAATCCTTGAGTTGCTTGTGCAAATTGTTGATTAGAGGTCGTCTTTTTGAATGTTTTACTCCTTTCTTTTTGATTTCCATGCTTGGATGGATCTATCATCTAAAATGTGATTAACTTATACTAATGTAATCTTGTATGTTGACCTTCCATTGCATTATTTATTCATTTCTTTCTCTTTTTAATATTTTTCATATATTTTGTCATTTTGTCAACTCTTATTATTCATGATGGTTGTAGATTCCTGGGCCCTCACCGAAAGGAGAAATAATAGAACACCAGAAGAAAATTGGTCTTTGGGGAGTAACGATACCTTCAGCAGATTCAACTGTTGTTGGAAAAACACTTTCAAGTCTAACAGAAAACCCCCATGGTCTCCCTGGGATGAATGAGAGTGCTGAAATAGTAGAGAAAAGGAAAGCCTTTTGGTCATCTGTAAAGCCAGCTCATTTTGGTGTGAAATTTGGCTCAAAATCTTTGTTACACATTGTTGGACTTATAATGTTTGGAATAATCATTGGTCTTTTAGGAAGTACCTCTTTTGGAAGATGGCTTCTTTTGAAATATCCTTCCATCTTTAGTCTTGGTGGGTTCAGCAAGAAGGGTCCTTCTGAAGAGGAGGTGGAAAGTGCTTCATTTAAGATGTGGTTTGTTGGACATGGTTTTAGCAATGAGAGTCTTGCTGCACAGGGAAACACAAAACCTGACATGGAAATCATAACAAGAATAATGGGACCTGAAGTTGGTTATGTAACCACACCAATAATTCTGATTCAGTGTGCTCTCATTCTTCACAGCCAAAGAAACAACCTACCAAAGGGAGGAGTTTACCCTCCAGGGATTATATTTGGTCCAACCGATCTTCAGGAAAGACTTCAACAAAATGGAATATCTTTTGATGTCATCTCAAAGAGCACCCTTTCTTCTTGACTGGTTTTTTCACTTTGTGTTCTTAATCCTTCATTTTGTTTTTTCAGTTCATCAAAGCAGGCAAACTCCTAAAATTTTGCTTTCAGTTCATTATTAAGAATCGCCAATCTTAACAAATTTTAGAACAATGCATGACATCTTTCATTTTGTTATACAAAGAGCAAAAGTTGAAGATTTATGTTTTAACATTTTCAGTTAAGGTATGGTGAGACAAGAAAAGAGTACTCTGATGTAGTGTGGGACAAGAAGAAAAGGATAAAAATTTTTTTGAACACTACTGGAATTAAAAAGCTAACAGACAATACAAAGTTTGGGGCTCGACACCCCCATCAAATCCCTTCTTAAAAGGGTGTTACACATTTGCGGAGGCTCATGCAACACATGCAGGTAAGTAGCAGTGACCCATTGCTGCAAGTTTGTCAGCAACCATATTTCCTTCTCTAAAGGCATGACTAACCTTAGTAACCCACTGTTTTCCCAATAAGTCACGAATTCTCTTGACAGTAGAAGCCGAAGGATGCTGCGAATCACACCCTTTGTTGATTAGAGCAACTGTCACTTGCGAGTCTCCCTCTATCCAAAGCTGTCTAACCCCTGCATCCCAAGAAAGCTCTATACCCATAAGGAAACCCCATAACTAAGCTCTTGTAGAAGAACCAGCCCCTAGATTATGACAGAAACCGTATAGCCATCTGCCAGAATCATTCCTTAGCTCTCCCCCACAGCTAGACTTCCTTCCACCATCGCAACTAGATCCATCGACGTTAATTTTGCATCATCCCACATCTGGAAATTTCCAGCAGATGAGCATTTCCTCCTTTATTTGTGTTTGAAACCATGAGCAGCAAGCACCTTGTATGCTTTTGTGATGTGATCCACAAACACTTTCGCACCTCTAATCACAGAGAGCTGGTATTGAGGATTTGTTCTCGAACACAAGGTTGTTCCTAGCTCTTCAAATAAACCAACACAACACCCCAAATAGGTCCCCCAAACAAGATTCTGAAATTTCTCAGTGCTTCTAGTATTATTCAACAACCAAGATTGAAGGGGAGAACTGAAGAGTTCCTGCGCCTTACTCCAGAGGTTGGAGACTTGGACGGATGGTTTAAGCGAAGGAATTTGAACATCTATTTCCTTCCCATAACACGCTCAAGGATGCTGAGGACAGCTTTGTGTTGCAGACCAGCTTCTTCAAGAGTCTGACGCAAGAAACACCAATTCACTCTATCATAGGCCTTTTCCAGATCAACTTTTATAGCCATCCAACCCACCTTACCTTTCTTGAACTTCATGGAATGAATTATCTACTGAGCTATGATAATACTATCACTATTATGTCTTTCTTTTATAAAGCTACATTGATTTGGCATAATTAGAGAGTCCAGGGTGAGGTCTTAGCCTATTAGCCAGGATTTTGGAAATCGCTTTAAACACCACATTACTTAGGCTAATAGGGCGGAGTTGCTTAATGGAATCTGGGTTTTCTTCCTTGGGGATAAGACAAATAAAAGACTTATTTAAGTGCAAGAAAATTGGTAAAGCGATTATTCATTGGAAGTTTTCCCCCGAAGATTATGTTAAACTTAATGTAGACGCTCCAGCATAGACATCGGACAGAAGACTGCGTGTGGTGGTGTAATTAGGGATGTTGCAGGGAACTAGTTTCACAAAGTTCCTAGGAAGTGGTACGTCTACTTCAGCGAAAATTTGGGGCTTCTTGACAGGTATGAAACTGGCTTGGCAGAAGGGTTTTTAGAGAAGTCTATGTAGAAGGTGATTCAAAGGTGGCATTGGAGTTTATAAAGAAAGGGTGTGAAGAAAGTCATCTATTTTCCTCTTTAATTATCAGAGCTCATAGCATGTTTCAAAGAGGCTGGGTCTTACAGCTTAATCATACCTATAGGGAAGGCAATTATGTAACTGATTGGCTTGCAATACATACACCTCATTCTAGATGGGCAACTGATTGTGCTTGACATTCCTCCGACTGTATATTTGGAGTTGCTACAAAATGATATGAGGGGAGTTAGTCTCCCAAAGATGTGCCCATTACAGATTTTTTTTGTTTTTGTTTTAGCTTTCCTTATTATTTCCAAAAAATAAAAAAATAAAAATCGGTAAAGCGATTTAGTTGGATTTCGACCCAAGTATTGTAGTTCCTAAAAGGATTGATACCCACTTGAGCCAGAGAACTTTAACAATAGTGTTTAGTGTTGTTATTATTAATTTATTCAATTCGTAGTTGGCGTATTAGAAGGTATAAAATGAGTTGAATTGTGCATTCTTTATTTTTACACTATTTATTAAGATTCTATTTGACATGTTTTATTTTAAATTTTTATTTTTCTTAAAATCAAAAGCTTAGCCAAATATATTTTTATAAAAGTTTTTATTATAAAAAATCTTTTTTTATAATAAAAGATAAAAAAAAGTAAAAACTTCTAAGAGAATTTTTTTTCTTTTAAAGATGTATATGAGCTTATTTTAGAGTTTTTATATTTATTTTACAGTTTTATCCTTATTCTAAATTTATTTATAATTTTTTTATCCTATAATACATCAATAAATTATTGGGCAAAGTTCAAATATCTCCCGTAGTTTGCCTTTGAATCACTTATTCCCCATGCTCCCTTATGCTTTTTTTCCTCCAAGTCCCTCCTTAACAGTGCTAGAGTTTCTAATTAGTATGATTATTTTACCTTTTTTACAAAGATACACTTAGTTACCTTGTGTCATCTTCTTCCCCAAGCTTTGCAAGGATGTTTTATCATACAAAATTTCTCCAGTTTCAAATGAAATTTGTGAAGGTAATAAATTTCCCTTTTTCGCTTCCTGCAAATATTTTATGCATAAAATTTCAAGGTATTAAAGGAGAATTTTGTGACAAAAAATAATGGCTCAAGGTAAAGATTCATTCAGATTGACAATCTTCATTTTATTCAATAGAGCTTGTAAAAGATTTTGCGAAATTAAAAATTTGCATTTTTTTTACAAGAAAAGGGAATATGTGTGGGAGAAAAATGAAAAAAAATATCTTTAATCATCATATTAGGAGGAATAGAGAAAATTAAATATATACTATATCTTACGAAAATTAGAAATTTATAGTTGCATTATCCAAAAAAAAAATGAAATTTATAGTTACATGTTGTAGAGTGCAAAAGTTATACAGTTACTTGTATTTTTTTTTAGTACATCAAAAGGGGCTTATAGCCAAAAACACAAAAACTAAACAACTAAATTACAATTGTCATGCAATTGGGGATATAGTTAACGTAATCACTGGACAGTGGAATATGGATCTTATCCAAAGGTGCCTGCCCCCAGTTGTATCTCAAACCATCCGTGCGATCATCCCTCCCTCTGATGAAAGGGGCCCTGACCTGATCAGTTAGTTTGAATCATAATCCAAACCAAGGGAGCATTGTAAAGAAAGCGTATATGTATATCAAGAACTTTGACCCTGCTAATTCGGATCCCATTTGGAAGCGTGTATAGCACTGGAAGGGCCCCTATAGGATCAGAACTCTTGCCTAGCTGGTCATGCATGGGTGTATTCTTACCAAACAATATACCCCAAGATGGGATGGATCTTCCTTTTGTCACATTTGTCCTCATAAGTCGGAAGATATATCCTATGTCCTTAGAAGGTGTGGCATATCAACGCCTATCTGGGTGGCTTGGTTTGCTGGTAACCTCCCTGCTGATTTCATCACTCTCTCCCATGAAGACTGGATTCGCAAAAACCTCAACAACGGCTGGGCTCACCCTCAGACTTGGGAGTGGCGTGACATCTTCTTAATTACCATCTAGTTCTTATGGATGTGGAGGAATAATGAAGTTCATGATCCCATCTTCACTAGACCCTATAATCCTATCCTTTATATTTCCTCTTATATAAGCGAAATCAAGCTTGTTGGGACTGCTCTTGCTCCTACCCAGAACATGGCTCTGAGTATTCAACCTGTGAGATGGCAGCCTCCTCCTCAAGGTGTTATGAAATTTAATGTGGATGCAGCTGTCTCAAAGACCTCGAAGCTGGCATCCTGTGGTGGCCTCCTCCGGGACCACAGAGGATCCTGGATCACTGGCTTCACATATAAAGTGGGAATTTGCAACCCTTTGTGCGCTGAGTTATGGGCAATTCTCAAAGGTCTTCAATGTGCTTGGAGCGTGAATGTTACTTCCTTAATTATCGAGAGTGACTCTCTTCTAGCTATTAAGGCTATAGAGAACGACTCCAGGAACTCCCCCAACAGGGCTCTTGTGTCCTGTATCCAACAATGGCGTGATCTGCAGTGACAAATTCCTTCCACCATACCCGCAGGGATGAAAATAGGTGTGCCCATTGGATTGGCTGGCTGGTGTTGCTGCCCACGCTCATGAGAATTACGTTGTTCTTTCTAGATGTCCGCAAGGACTATTTTCTATGCTGGGATCTGATGCCTAGCTGATTAACATTGTATAACTTTGTTTTTCTTTTGGGCTTAGGCCCCTCCTTTGTACTTAAAAAAAAAATTACAATTGTCATGAGCCAACAAAGGGCTCAAACCGAAGGGAATCTCCCAGTGAACAACCATGTTCTCCTCTATTTGACCACCTAACTTAAGCCAACCAATTAGGCACATCTATTTCCTTCTCTTCTTGTATGAACAAGTTGAATCTGCCACTGATGATTAAGCCAATCCTTAATAATACTAACCACCTGATAATTAGCAGCAAGGCTGCATCAATTTGAGAGAGCCTTAATCGCAATGGAAGAATCACTCTCAACTATCAAGCATTTAACGTTCAATTCCCATGCTACCTGAAGGCCTTTCAGAATTGCCCAACGCTCAACAAGTAAAAAAAGAGCAAATTCCTATATTATACGTAAATCCTACCACCCAAGAGCCTTTGTCATCTCTTAATAGACCACCACAAGAGGCTCTTTTAGTATTGATATTCACTGCCCCATCCACATTGATCTTCCACCACCCTTGAGGAGGAGGAGGGGGGGTTTCCACACAACCTGCCTCAGCTCTCTAGAGACGTTTGACCTCTGCACCCTTTTGACATCAGCAATGTAATTGGAGATAACAAAAACGGGATATAGACCAGGAAAAAACCTGTTAAAAGACGACCACGAAGAATAAACCAAATAAAATTTTGCAATCTACGATTCCAAATAGGATCCGAGACCTGGCTATCGAAAACCCATAATCCGGTTATAGCAGTTGACAATTTTCCTTTCAATTGTGTTATTTATCCAACTAAGATAATCAACCCCCCTACCATTAGAGGGAGGGACAAATGACCGGATATGGTGCACTAATCTTTATTACACCAGCTACGAATTCTAAGAAGGTTCCACTCCCCAGATACTTGTATCTTTATGTGATTGGTTAGTATTTTATACAGTAAAGTATCAATCAATCAATGAATTTATAAACTATCAATCAATGAAAGTTGTTATAGCAAATTTTCAACACCTATAATGGCTTAACTATACAGGTTTAATTTTGAATAGTTTGTTTGGCTTTTTGTTCTCATTACATTATTAATGGAGCTTCACAAATTTTTTCTGCGGTAAAACACTCTTGCAAAACTTGAGGAAGAAGAGAACACAAGATAACTAAATTGTATTTTTATAGGAAGAGTAAAATAATCATATTAATTAGAAACTCTAATACTATTAAAGATAAACTTAGATGAAAAAAAAAGACAATAGTAGGATAAATGATAAAAAAAAAAAAAAAAAAAAAACAAAGCTATAGAGAAATAAGTGATTCAAAGAGGTACTTGAACTTTTCCCTAAATTATTTTATCTTCCCTCCTATCATTTTTTAGAAACCATTAAAGCAACTTTATATAAGCATTTTTTTTCTAAGTTCTTTCCCCTAGTATTACAGTTCTGAACCAACTTGTGTCATATTGATGAAATTCCAAACTTCTTTAAATCAACGTTCATGGATGTCTTTAACATGACGCCAGAAAAAGAATTAAAAGACACTGACAAGCTAAGAGATGAACAGGTTTAGGTTTGTTCAAGATGTATCAAGCAAACGATAATGGCTTGTATAGAATGAGATATATCCTAATATTCAATCTGATGACTTCTATACATTCGAGATATTTCATTTTTCTCTTAGGAAACTCGATATTTTGCTAATCAATTAACATTTCCCCATTTGTGGTCTGAATGGTGGCCTTGGTACTCTGTATGCTTAGCCCGTCAGTCTGTTTCTTCATGTGCTGCGACCTGACAAACTCCTCAATTCTCGCTTTTAGTTCATCATTAGGAATCAGCGAATCCGCAGTAAGATGGGAACGGTTGAAAGGATCAGTCTGCACAAATAAAGCAAACAGAAAAGAATAAAACAGGGAACCTCTTCTCCATATGAACATCATTAAATGAGGAACAAAAGGTCAAAGACGTACACTATCACTAAGAAGATGTCTCTGAATGACAGGTCGATCAACTGTGATCCTTGAAGAAGGCAAGATGACTGGATCCTTCATCAAAGTGTACTACAATATAAACAAAAAAGGTCATGTATTTCTGTGTGTGTTTAGATTAACTTAAGTATTCAAAACAGTCTATAATCAAAATTTACGAGTCCTTTTGAAACAAAAGGAAAAAGAAGCAATTTTTCACCCAAAAAAAATGCACCAAACATGCACCTAGTCAGCACAAAACTTTAATTTTTGCTATTTCAAAAAGATGATATGCAAGCATGTGTGAGCAAAATGATTTAGATTAATATAAACAATATAAACAAAAAAGGTCATGTATTCTTTGTGAGTTTAGATTGACTTATGTATTTAAAACAGTCTATAATCAAAATTTATGAGACATTTTGAAACAAAAGAAAAAAGAAGCAATTTTTCACCAAAAATAATGCATCAAACATGCATCAGACACGAAAAAAGTGATATGCAAGCGTGAGCAAAATGTAGATCACATGTTAGTCACCGTGTACTTTTTCACAAACACACACAAGGAGAGAGAAAGAAGCACTGAACATACTTGAATTGGATCAAGGAATTCATCTGGTATTTCTCCTAGAGTAGCTTCGGTATCCATGGCCTCTGAAGCTGCAACTTTAGCTTTAGCACCAAGTTGAATAAATTCATGGATGATTCTTGGATCGTCACCAATCCTGTGAAGGACTTCTGCTGCAGCACTAAATAACTGCAGCAAATTCTCAGTCAGATTGCATTTGTTTATGGTAAAACAGACCAAAAACAACTTCAGAACAATTCTGCAGTACATTAAAAGTCTCACAAAACTTACCTGATCATTATATGATCGACCATCCTTTGAAATGGCAGCTGAGAAGACGGACTTTGTATCACCTCTAGCCACATGAACATATACATGCACAATCTTCAAACGAATAATTTAAAGTTATTAGTAATATATCAGTGTCATGTAACATATATGACACAAGATTCTGGTGCCAAAGAGGTTGAAAGTGGAACTTCAATTGTAACTATATCTCTCCCTTAAAGAGTTAAAGTGATCCGAAGAGAAAACCTCCCCACATTCCTCTTCCGAAAAGACAAACCAAACTATCATTAATATTTAATATAAAATAAATAACAAAGAACAAAGGGGTTTTGGTAGTATGCAAGATTACAACAAACAATAACTCATCATAAAATGATTCAACCAACTTACTACTATTGGGAAAAGTTTTTCCAACAAACTAGAAGTTAACCATACAGAACAACAAGGAATACATAAGAAGTTAATGTGGAATCAGCATAAGGCAGAAGATTCTGCTACCACATATAGGTTGAAGTGGAACTTCAATGATTTTGGCAATATATATGCAAAAGAGAAAACAACTCATTCATGAAAAGACTCAACCACTGTTGAGAAAGTTTTCTCAATTAGAAATTAAGCATGCAAAGCAACAAGGAATACAAAAGAAAATAACATGGTGCATAAGAATATAACAGAAGAAATAAACGTTAAGTGTAGCAGCACTTTTTGTTATTATTATTATTATTATTGTCTTTGGGTTGAGCATAAGAGGAAATCAAAACCACAAGACTTGAAATCATGCCTTAAATTAAAGACTTATATTACCTTTATATAGATTTCATATATAATTCTCATAACTTCATTAATATAAGAGTTCTCGGTTCCCCAAGAATATGATAAAAAAGCAAAAAAGAAAATAGAATATCTATAGAACTTACATTAGCTAGCTAGTTTACTAGTATTTTACTTCATAGATAGCATGCTTAAGGTGGTTCTTTCTACTCAATCACTAAATCTATAATTCACATAGGCTCTATTTAGATGGCCAGAAAAATTAGCATAGTAGATATTGCTCCCAGGAAAAAAATTCTTAAGAAATCTTAGCTCCAGTGCTTCGTGGAGTTGGTGAGAATAATGGAAATGAAGACAGACAAACAGATAGACACACACAATAGAAAATCAAAATTACAAAGAAAAATTCCAGTTTCATTTATTGACTTCTGTTTTTATTCAAAGAAAGACTCTGGTGCACATTTTGCAATTTACACCCATACATCACATATCATCTCATTGTCAAGCACCAACTCTTCTAAATGCATAAGCAATTGGAAGGAAGCCTAGGAATGATTTTATATCTTTAACATGACCCCCTCATACAAGAAAACTTTGGCCTTCAAGCATGAACAATACGCAGGCTCCCCTTATCTTGAGCTGAAATTTAAGAGTAAACACCCATTTTGTCCTTCAAAGGTATAAGCTTCGTTAGTTTGGTTGTCCAAAAAATGAATCCATTAAAATGGCCCTTCAATTGCAATTTTTGCTGTCGAATCCATCAATGTCAATATTTGACACCAAATGGACCAATTTGATGTCAAAAATTAACAATGAAGAACAATTTTAATGTAGTTGGAGGACCAAAATGAGTGTTTACTCTTCAATTAAGAATGGGAGGCTAAGTGGCAAGAACTGAACTCCTAACCACTTGGTAGTAGAGATTCTAATACAATGTCAAGGACCAACTTTCCTAAAACTTAAGATGTTGGATAGAGAGTTAGAGGCCCAAGAATGAATTTTATATCTCCAACAGTCATTAAGTGGTTTTTCAAAGGCTCAAAAGTCAAAACTGTAGATCATGTACAATTGAACCAGTCAAAAATTGAAGTTCTTCAAATTCATGTGATCAATGAAGCAGTATTTATAACGTTTTTAGGACCAATCCTGAAACAGTTATGTTTAAACCTATAGACCGCAAAAGAATAGCATATCACCACTCCTGTCATAGTTGTTCACCATAGAAAAAGAAGAATTCACTTTAAAATTTTTGGAAAATAGTTGATGCCAACCTGTTTTAGCAAATCCTTTGGACGAAATTCATACTTCTCAGGGTCTTTCAGGCTAAGTGATTTTCTTTGTGGACCCACCAATTGCAGCAAAAAGTAATTGAGCATGCTAGCCACTCTTTCAACCTTGAAAAAGTGGAAAAATAAGATTAAACTCATAAGGAGATTAGCAAATTTCAGAGGAAAATTATACTTTAGCTACTAATACTGTTTTATGACATGACAAGATGAATGAATAACAAGCAAAGGTTGGAAAGAGAGAGAAATTACCATCTCAGGAAGTAGGAATGGAGCAGTAATTTGCTCTGAAGTAAATGCAAGCATACTGACATCTTCATTTGCCAACTTCATATCAATCCGAATAATCTGCAAAATTGTCCAGCATTATATGCTTTACTAGATTACTTAAATTTAAAAACAAATGCAAATACATAATTACATATTAGACCAAAAATTCAGACAGACATTTTCTTGAGAATGGAATAACCGGGTCCTCTCCTGCCTCTCTTGATCTGTCCGTTGCTCCCATTCAACCGTATTTGACATCTCAGCCTCCAATTCTTTCAGCTCAAGAATTTTGTTCAGACTTTCGTCAAGAAGATAAATACTATCATTAATCAGAAAGTTTAAGAAATTCAGATAGACACCCTTTTCCTCTTCTTTAGCAATCTGGAAGAAAATTAATTGCAGCGAAAATTAGAGACAGTTGAGTATGGTGTGAGATAAAAAAAAATCAAATATTTTTAATATATTACCTGTCTCCAAGCATTACGATGACTAGGGACCTGCCACAGGTATTCAAGGAGTTCGGCGATATTGTGGCGGATGTTAAACTTGTCATAAAACTGCAACGAACAAGTGACAATTAAGACAAATACTAAGGTCAACAACAGACACCCTTTCTTGAATTCAATAAACAAAAAGATTAATGATTTCAATTATTAAACCCCATCGTGTATATAGGAAACCATATCCGAGGAATAAACTACGAGCTACAAAAAATGGAGAAACAGTTTGAAATAAAATTCATAAGTTCCCCTGACATTGATAATCAATGACATGTTTAGGATTACAATAAAACATATTTATTTAATCATCTTATATCATCATTTAGTAAAGAAGACCACCAACATGACTCACATGGAACCCCGTGTGGATGCTCAAGCTTGAGTTTCAAGACAATAATCAAGAGAGGCGATTAATTCAAACATATTCCTCACTAATATAGAAATTTATGGCATTTAAAAAAAAAGAATTATCTAGTCATGCCACTAACACAGCCTAGAAATGTAGACTAACCTGCGTGTGAGAACCAGTGAACTCAATGTCGACATAAAGATTTAGAAGATTCCTCACAAGATACTCAAGAGACAGTTGGTGCCCTTCAAATAGAGTAGCTGTAGTAGATAAGCTGCAGCAAAAAGGGAATAGGGCAGGGCCGGGCAGGGACACATATACCCAATTATTAAGCTTGAAGACTTCAAGCAAGATTTAGCGATATAAAAATAATAATAATAACTGAATATTCCACTTTTATACATAAGAATGGCACCAAATTACCTCCTACTGGGCATCCAACAGTTCAATACTTCAACCATCTTTGCTCTCAGATATGGGTTTTTGATAAATTTAGGGCTGGCCATGAACATGATTATAAAGTTCATAAATTCATCCTGCAAAACAAGAACACAAATACATTATCCTTCATAAATAGAATTTGGGAGAGAGAATTAATCCAAGAAAAACTCTTGATGTGAAGTTTACCAGTACGACTCCATCCAACGCCTTTGGAATACGAGAAGCAAATATTAGAAGTTCCATGGCATCTTCCACAAAATGCTCAGGCAGAGTAGCAAACTCCATTGGGCAAGTTGGTGGTAGAGGCATCTTAAATCCACCAACCAAGCCAACTAACCAAACAATCATCAGGCGGTGGAAGTAAAGTGCATTCTGAATAAGAGTGCTATCCTAAGGAAAATAATGTGAAGCCAATAAAGTCAAAATGAGAATATTGACACTTTAAAAAGCTAGAAAAAAACATTTAAAAGCAACAAGAACTTATAGCATAACTACATAATACGACTGATGAATCAAACATCAAACTTAAGTAAACATTAGGCTCGGAAGAACATATAAACTTTATAGGTACAATATGAAACAATTATCCTTTTAAGCAATCACAATAATGAATCTTGTCTTCACTATGAATAAAAAGCTCCTTTAGGTTCTATCAATGCCCAAATGTCAAAAGAAAATTGAGAATGGTAACAATACTAAAAGTTACTAAACAAAGAGAACCCCATTTGTGACATTGTGTAAATAAATAACACTGTATAAAATTAGTCTTATTTATATTATAGCATAAGTCTATGTACAGCAGGAAGTACAAGGTTTAGCACAAGATTAGTACAGTACATCTGTAGAATACTACAATCTGCAGTACACGGTATACAATAAACACTATGGCAGCTACAACTTTTACACTCCCATCAAAATAGAGCATATAAATCATATTCTTGCAGCTTGTTACAAATGTAGCTAATCCAAGGACCCTTGAAAGACTTCATTAAATCCATATGCTTGAAGGTCATTCATGTTGACGAAATCACGAAACTAGCTGCATAACATCAATACAAAAATCTTCTCTTGGATGAAGTGACAGTCTACCAATGTTTGGTTCTCACATAAAACACTGGTCTGCAAATAAAATGCAAGGCCGTTTGAGTTGGGACTTGCGTATATATTTTCAATTGGAATTTAACTAAATATTAGTTAAGATTTTAAGAGGGCGAGCTTGGAGAAATGGTAAAGCTGCTCCTTTGTGACTGAAAATTCGAAGGTTCGAATTCGGAAAACAACTTCTTTGCAACTATGCAAAGGTTGTGTACAGTAAATGGGGAATGGTCCTTTATTAGTTATGATTTTAAGGTTATTATTATATTAATACATGTTTGGGCACACTTGCTTGTGCAAGTTTGAATATAATTTTGAATTTTAGATAAGATCTTATGACGACCACGTAGATTGAGGAGGTTTGGGCACGTAATAAGAAGGCCCCTGGATGCTCTAGTAAAAACAAAAATTTGTTACCAAGAGCTCGACACAAAGAGAGGTAGAGGTAGACCTAACTTACTTGGGGGAAGGTAGTAAAATAAGACTTAATGGAGTGAGAAATAGATTGGCGGACGGTGTGTCTTAGGATGGAACGGAGAAAAGCTATAAGAATGGTGGAGGGTTAGACCTGTTGTTATTCCTATGTTCCACATAATCTCTTTTTAGTCTTTTTCCTCTTCACCTCCCTCCCTCCTTTATTTTCCTTTATCTCTTTTGCCCTTCCCCATTTTTTTTCTTACTTATTTATTTGTTTTTTTCCACACCTTTTTTTTTTTTACTTTTTTATATATATATATATATATATATATATATGGGGAAGGATATTATAACAACCAAGTTGTGTTACTATCATGTTACTACCAATCAATCTCACCGTTAGATCGATTATGTTGATCCAACGGTTATATTTATTTTCATCTTTGTATGATTATGATTCTCCATATTTAAAGTGAAAGCATTAAATATGGGAAATCATAACCATACAAAGGTGGAAATAAATATAAAGTATTAAATATGGGAAATCATGACCATACAAAGATGAAAATAAATATAACCGTTAGATCAACATAATCAATCTAACGGTGAGATTGATTGGTTACAACATGGTAGTAACACAACTTGGTTGATACAATATCCTTCCCCTATATATATATATTATTATTTTATTTTTTTATATATTATATTTGTCTTACTTTCTTACACTATTTTTTGCCCTCTTATATATCTCTTATCTTTAGTTTACCTTAATATACTTTCCCCTTTTAATTGTTTACCTCTATATATATACACACACACACTCTTAAATTTCATTTTTATCTTTTTTCAATCTCTTCGTATTTTTCATTTGGTTTCATCTACCACCGACCCCAATTAGTTTGAGATAAAGGTGTTGTTGATGTTAATCTTATGACGACCACATAATTTACGTGTCATCCCCCTTCCGAGGTAGGATCTCAATTTTGAAAACCTTGACAGAGTTGCAAACAATACAAGGTGTAGTACATGAGTACAGTCGTACAATGTATAGCTATTATTTCTACAGAAACTATAGAGCTATTTAAGTCTAGTGATCTCCTCAAACCCAAACCCCCACCCCCACCCCCCTCGGAAACACACACACACATACAAATATACACAAATTACATGAAAACTAGGAAGCACGGAAGCAACTTATTTCATCTTCATGTGCATTACTGCATGTGCACATGCTTATAGAAATAACAAGCAACTGCAATGAGAGAAAATAAAATATGACCTACCCTCAATATCTGAGCTTCGTAACATAGCTTTTCCTGTGAGTACAACTCCATTTCTTTCTCAAGTCGAGATATATCCGACTCCAACTGAGGAGAGGGAGACTGCCCCCGCATGGCTTTAAATGTGGAAAGAGCATCTTCACACCTAGAAATATCCTGGATAGAATATGACTCTAGAGTTTATATTCTACATAACTTGGAAGAAATCATTCAAAGCATATAAGAAATAAGGCAATATTAAAACTTAGGCCCCATATAATAATAATACTAACAATCTTTAATTCTAACCAAAAAAGAGACGTGATTACCTGAACTAAGTGTTTGAAGTCAGAAAATGCTTTTAAAAGGCCTAAGTTGAGCACTCTTGCGGTCATGAAGAAGCATTCACAAATAAATGAATATTTCGTCTTTCCACCACGTGCAGAATTTTCATTTGAAAGCTCACCGGCATTATTACTACCAGAACTGCTGGCTTCTTGAGACTGTTGCAAGCGTTTCTGACCATCATTACATTGATCGATTTCCCCAACCTTAGCTGGGGTTTTACTATCAAGCCATTCAGCAACTTCTTCTGATGATGCGTGAAGAGCAGTCAACCCACTAAAACAGTATTACAACCAAAAGTTAACTCTAGAGTGATACATGAAACTTGCATAAGAAATTTACTATTTAATATACAAATCCCTCACCTTAGCTTCAAACGGTTTGAATAGTGTACATATTTTGGATCAATTTTGTCCCTTTTTGTTAAATTTGCGTCTAAAAATGGCTCACAGAGCCGAAGCATGACAGCACCAAGACTTACAAACATGCCCGAACTTGCACAAGTTATAGGGTCAACCTGTTTTTTAAAAATGTCATACATATTCTCATAAGACATAACAAAGCAAGTTAAAAAAGAGAAACTTCAGGCATGAATACGAAGAAAGTAAATTAATACATATGAAAGAAGCTATTGAATTCTATTTCACCGTTCTTCAATTTTTTCTTTTTTAAATGCAGATAAGAAATAATTTACCTGTATATGAGCTCTGGATGCGTTTAAATTGATCACCTCCGCAAGGAACTCAAGTACATTTTCACGAGTATCTGTACTTTTAAGGAGGATGAGGAGAACTTCAGCCAGGCCATCATATAAGCTATTCATGACAGTTTTGATAGTGGAGAATGAAGATAACAAATCAGATTGTCGCCGAGTTGATGCATCAGAAAAGCACTGCTGTCTGGATTATAAACAAGAGAAAAAATATGTTACAAAAGGAATTCAATTCAATTAATAAACAATAAAATATCTCATCCAAATAAGTCCAACAACTAAGGTTCGTGGAGTACATATATAGACCTCGACAAGGAAAGAATCATCAAGAAGTGGAAGCACGAATATAGGGTTGCAAATAAAAAGCAACAAAAATGGGACAAATGAATGTAAGTCTGTAACACACAAAGCAAGAAGCAAGGTGCAAGGAACTCATCCTCCCAGCAATCAATTGAGTTTGACAAAGAGGAAGCAAGAATATGCCTAGCACATACACTAGTTGTTATCACTTCATTACTATTAACTCCAATAATATGCTGAAATACCAACATATTGACCATAAACCAATTATTTATATGAAAGCAATCACAAGTAATACTATTCTACTTTGTTCCTCACCAATCCAGACTAACAGAAAAGCAAGACTAAAATATCATCAACAACTGAATTTTAAACAAACTAATTACACAACCAAACATAACTCCTAAAGAAAATGAAAATTGTAAGCTCACCCAACGTCAGGCTGGCTCTTGAAAAATGTTTGGTCAGGAAGGGCACTGATGTGAAAAAAGGGACCCAAAATGCTGGCCATTTCAATGGCACGCCCATTCATGTAAACGGCTTTTGGAATCCACCATTCATGACTCACAAAGGACTTTGCACCAATGGGAAACCTAACCAAAAACAACAAAGCCCTCAGAGAGTCTTGGAAATTCCCAAGAGCAGAGACATTCATCACACTCTCTCTCAACTTCTCATACAGCCCTTTAAAAATAGGGACCAAGCTATCAACGTCAGAATCCCAAAACAACTCCTCAAGAAACCCCGGCGGACTCTTCACTCCTCCGCCACCTCCTCCGCCGCCAAACACGCCTCCACCACCTACCTCCGCGAATATCAGCGGCAAAAGCGACGAACTGCCTCCGCCGGAACCAGAACTCGGGCTCGAAAAGAGTTCCGGATTCGCCAAATGTATCCTGCAGTACGAGACGCAAAGCTTCTTCGCTTGCCTCACCACAGCTTCCATCTCCGACCTCAAATCCTTGTCCTTCATGTTCGCGATTTTCTTCCCCTCATCGTGCGCGCGCTGGTAACAACCTACGAGGTACTGAAAGGTGGATTCGCTGGCAGCGGCAGCGAAATCGCCGGAGATTCGATCGATGAGTACTCTCTCCATAGAATCACGCGAGAGACGAAGGTCCTTCCCCTCGCTGAGAATCTCAGCCGCGGTTAACTCCAAGTACACGATTCTTGAATCGCTGTTGGTTTCGGTGATCGAAACGAGGAAGATTTTCCTGATGATAATGTCCTCCACTTCCTCTGGAGTTCGTTGGGGTTTCGAAGTAGCCATGGAGTAAAGCTAAAGAGTAATCAAAATCAATCGGTTTTTCGTTGTTCTTGAATTTTCTTGGGGTTTAGGTTTGGGTTTGAATGTGATTTTCTATTTTCTTCTTTCCAGAGAAACAAACAGAAAAAAGAGCGAGTGAACTCAGTTCAATATAAAAGAACTCGACTATGCTACAGAGAGACGTGCTTTTTGTATTAGAAAATTCGATTTTTCAGATTTGAAAAAAACAAAATTGATTTTATTTAATTAGTATCCCTTGAAATGTAAATTCAATCTGATAAAATCAGAATCTGTTTAGATTAATTAGACTGAATCTGTATAGAATCTGAAAAGGAGTGAAAGATGGCTTTTTGAACATTATAATCCTTTATTAATAATTAATTACCAAATTGACCTTTATTATAAACTATTTCAAAAATTTAACCCCCTCAAAAAACATAACATCAATCTGCCCCTGTTTGATCGTTGACCACCAAGCCTACCCGGGTACACCCCTCCCTACTCGGATAAGGAGGTGTGTACCCGGGTATTGTTCTTGACACCTGAAAAATTGTTTGAATTATTTACCCGGGTAAGAAGTGGTGTACCCGGGTAAATATTTCTCCACATCTGGTAAATATTTCTCCACATCTTCGTTTTCATCTATGAGTTGGGTGTTGTTATTCACAGTGGCATCCTTTCAGGGCTAATGGTCTTGTACCCTGACAAAATGACATTTTGGTTTGACATATTCAAAGTAAGTTTTGTCTTAAAGTGTTGTTATTCATAATTCTTAACTTGTTGCATTATTTATCACTGATGTTTTGTATTGACAAAGATCTCTTTTATCATTTCAGAATATAGATAAAATAAGGAATGTTAACTGCCCAGTCTTAGTCATACATGTACGTATATCTTTTTATCTATGTTTCTTATTAGTTTCTGCATTTATACCTCTTTCAGTGTTCAAACTTGCTTAATAGTTTCTTTCTTGAGGCTTCTATCCTGAAGAGATTGTTATTTTTTTCTTTTTGGTTATATGAAGAGATTGTTTTATAATTCACTATTTTTCTCTGTGAGTGAGTTATTCATATGGAGGGTTGGTTGATCCCCTGGAAAAGTAGAAAAGAATAAAACAATCAGGATTGTGTGGGTTATTTAGATTGATTTGTAATCACACTCATTATCAAAAGAAATCACACGTCACATAGTGCAAGTTAATTTACTTTTACTTACTAGATTGATGTCATCTAAATGAAGAACTCAGTGTTTAGGAACCTGTTGGTGTTTGCATTCAAGAAGTACTATTCTTTTTCATTCAATCAGCAAACTATATTTTTTTTTAATATAATGATGACACTGGAGATTTAAAGTTATAATCTGATGTCATGTAAATTATGCAAACCCCTTATCATTACACAATTTGTAATAACCTAATTGAGTGCACCTTCTTAATAACCATAACTAGTTATTTATGGAAAGATGAAGATATGACCAAAAAATTAAAGGAGTGAGTAGTAGGTAGCACCATGATAGTTAAAATCGGGATTTAAATCTTAAAATCTCGATTTTAACGATTTATTTTTGCTAAAAAGATTTAGATTTCACTTAAAATCCTTTCCAATATAAAATCCCGATTTAGACATTTACTTAAGTCCGATTTTAAGATTTAAATCCCGATTTTAACTATTGGAATGATGTTAAGCAAGTTAGAAAAATGTTGAATATAACATTGCT
The DNA here is from genome assembly GCF_033153095.1 of Gastrolobium bilobum. Classification (NCBI taxonomy): domain Eukaryota; kingdom Viridiplantae; phylum Streptophyta; class Magnoliopsida; order Fabales; family Fabaceae; genus Gastrolobium; species Gastrolobium bilobum. Next base: position 29,130 of record NW_026896849.1, on the reverse strand, counting down.
GATGTTTCATCTGAAGATGAATGGATTGTGAAAAATGAAAAAACTTTATCTTCTGATGAAAGTTTAGATGAAGACAATTTTGAATGATGTAGTTGAAGAAACTTTATCTCATGATGAAACTTTATCTCAAGATATTCTTAATTTTTTTTATACATAAGCATATGTATATAAAAATTAAATTTTAGAGTGCAGGTAAAATCTATAATTTTTATTACGATTTTACGATTTACAATTTTTTATTTCCTTTTCGATTTTAGGTAAAATCCCGATTTTGACTACCTTGGGTAGCACTTATGGCATCTAAAAACCTACAACAATACAGGTAATAAAAATAATTAAAATATTTCCTCCATTTGTTTTATAATTTAAGATTGTATTTTACAACAAAAAATAGGTAAATATATTTTGGTTTCATTTTTCTGCAATAAATGTAAATAAGTTATTTTCATTGAGTCTAAAATAATGTTTTTTTTTTGGGAAAATTAAGGTATTTTTATAATTATAATTTATTTCAAAATTATAATAGTATTTATCATTCTAATTTTTTAATCTTTCAATCCAAAATGACATTATTTTGAGAATAAATATAAATAACTTATCTATATTCACTGTAGAATATAGATAACTTATAAATATATTCACTGTAGAATAAGTTATAAATAATTTATCTATGTTCACTGTAGAAACACTAAAGACATTTATTATGTATATTCATCATGACTTGTGAACATTACTAATAGGTTTGTAATTTTCAATTTTTTTTCTATTATGTATATGCTATGATGGTAACATTACTAATAGCTTTGTAATTTTCAACATCACTTGTGAACATAATCCAAACAGGATATATATATATATATATATATATATATATATTATTTGTGTTTGCGTCCATTTGTTTGAATTAAATAATTATATAATTATATCTTTACCCTTATTTATTAATTTGAGATTATTTAAATAATTTTTATTTAAAAAGTAAAATTAACTTGTTATTATGTCGTATTGCATCAATGTGTAATAAATGAATTAGGTTTGTGTCAACAATTTTGATATGAATAATTATTCGTGTTGTATTCATCTATTTATTGAATTATGTCATCAATTCAAATTACTATCCTTAAATATTTATATTTTAAAAAATAAATTATGTGAGGATAAATGTACACATTTAGAATAATAAGAATGTGTTTCACAAGTGTGAAGTTCATAATGTAAGAAATAAAATACTAGAATAATATTTTTCTTACTGAACATGCGAGCAAGCATTATTAAGTTATATTTATATTTGTCGTTTATATATGATTTTAGATAGTGTTGTTAAACCTGGCTCAACCCATAAATCGGTGAATCAGTGACTTAATTGGTTTGAGTTAGCCAACGAACCGACCATGCAATTGACCCAGTAATAATCAGTCTTGACCAATTTTTAACAAAACTGGTGACCCGATATAACAAAACCCAAAGAACTTAGAGAGAAAACTTTCTCCATTTCTGAATAATGAAAATTGTACAAACTATCTGCATATTTATATAGAAAGATTATTTGAACTAAGAATAAAGAATTACTACTAACTAAATGTGTAACCTCTTGTAACTACATACAAACTAACTTCAACTAATATGGGCTTCTCAATAATTAGTTACACAAGAATTAATCTGATGTTGTACACTAATAGAGAGTTTATGCAGTCTCTTAGCACCATCCATATTTGGTTGTAATATCCCCCCTAAATTTGGCAAGTGGATGTTCACAAGACCCAACTTGCCAATTAAGAACTTGAAAGGTCCAGAGCTTAGTGGCTTGGTAAAGTTATCCGCTAGTTGAGCTGAAGATGCAATCGGTAGAAGATGAATAAGACCTTGATTAATTTTCTCGCGAAATAAATGGCAATTAATCTCAATGTGCTTTGTTCGCTCATGGAAGCTAAGATTATAAGCTAAGTATATTGTCGATCGATCATCACAATAAACTGGAACAGATTGCAATGAATCAACACCTAAATCCTTTAGCAAGCATTGCATCCTCTGCAACTCACAACCCAGTGATGCTAAATCTCTATACTCAGTTTTTGAAAATGATCGTGACACTGTAGTCTGCTTCTTTGATCTCCAACTAACCAATGAACTTCCAAGAAATACACAATACCATGCGACAGATCATACGATATCTAGGCAAGTTACCCAATTCGAATCAGCAAAACCACTAGGCTTAAGATTATTTTGTGTAGGGAAAAATAATCCTATACTATGAGATGCTTTCAAGTATCTCAATACATGAATAGTTGCTTTCATGTGCAAGTCAGTGGGGCTACTTATATATTGACTAAATTATTGTACTGTATAGCTGATATATGGTCTGGTGGTGGTTAAATATAGAAGTCTTCCTGTAACCACTTGAATCTTCACATGGTTCATCTTTGTTACACTCAAGCATGGCTCCTGGTTCCATTGGTGTGGGGCATGGTTTGGCTCCTAGAACTCCTCCATCAGCAATAAGCTCTAGAGCATACTTACATTGATTGATTACCAATCCTTTCTCAGTGCACAAGATTTTTAAACCAAGAAAATAGTGCAGAGGCCCCAAATCTTTGATTCTAAATTATGCATCAAGAAAAATTTTAACTGCTTTGACTTCTTCCATATCATCACCCGCTAATACAATGTCATCCACATATATGAGCAATGCTGTGAATGAACTCGATACTGATTTAATGAGGAGAGAATGATTTGCTTTTGATTGTCTATATCCAACTAACAACAAGGCTGATATAAGTCAAGAATACTATCATCAACTTGCTCGCTTCAGCTCATGCAATGATTTCTGCAATTTACATACCTGATTGCTTTTTGAACATTTAACACCTGGTGGTAAAACCATGTACACTTTCTCATGTAATTCACCATGAAGAAATGTGTTGTTAACCTCCAAATGCCATCCCCTCGCAATGGCAACACTGAGCAATATACAAATTGTAGTGACCTTATCCACCAGAGAGAAAGTATCAAGGAAACCCTCAAGTTGGGTGTATCCCTTAGCAACGAGATGGGCTTTGTGCCTTTCGATCAATCCATCAGCTTTGTCTTTGACTCGAAAAACCCACTTACAACCAATTGGGGTCTTTCCTGGAGGAAGATCAATAATTATCCAAGTCTTATTTTCTGCTAAAGTAGAAAGCTCAGCTTACATGGCTTCTTTCCAACAAGTGTGTTGAACTGCTTCACCATAGGTTTTTGGTTCTGGGTTTGTATGAAGGTTAAGGCATAAGCTAGTATGATTTTGTGGTCAGTATGCATATGATAAAACAGAGGATAGGGGATAAGGTGTTGAAGAGGATGAGTAATAGCAATGAAAGTCTTGTAGGTAGGTAGGGTCTTTTCTGTTTCTAGTGGAACGCCATAGAGGGATTTGGTTTGAGTTTAAAGTTTGTGTTTGTGAAAGTGAATTGTCATTATCATTAGGTGGTGGAAGAGGGTTGGCAGTGACATGAGGTATTGGTGAGTAGGTCTGTGTTAATGGAACGGAGGGGAAAATGTCAATAGTTTGTGGACAGGTGTCATTGGGTAGGATAAGTGAGGTATTAGTATCATTACTGCACTGAGAGCTATGCAGAGGAAAATATTGCTCATAAAATATTACATTGCATGAAACAAGTAGTTGATGAGAGTGTAAATCCAAGAGTACATAACCCTTGGTCCCTTCTCTATAACCCAAGAACACACACTTGTTTGCACGAGCAATGAACTTAGTGCATTATGAAGAGAGACTGCTCGCATAACACAAACACCCGAAGACTTTTAAGTGAATCATGGAAGGAAGACAACCATGTAATAACTCATATAGAGTTTTCTTATGAATGACAATTGCAGTAATTTGGTTAATCAAGTACACTGCGTGAGGAATGTAGAAGGACCAGAACTTCAAGGGTAAATTTGCTTGGAACAAAAGTCTTATAGCTACATTTAATATATATTGATGCTTCCTCTCCACGGTACCACTTTGTTGTAGATTTTTTGGACAAGACGTTTGGTGTATAACTCCCTTACTAGAATAAAAGTCCTTCTTTATGAACTTTATTCCATTATCACTTCAAACAATTTTAATAGAAGCATTGAATTGATTTTGAACAAGTGCAAAGAAGCTGCGAAGATGATTATGTGTTTCTCCTTTATTTTTCATTAACACCACCCAGGTGAACCTGAAAAAATCATCAACTATGATTAAGAAATATTTGTCTCCATTAATAGAAGGAATGGAAAAAGGTCCTCATATGTCTACGTGGACAAGTTCAAATGTTGCGGAAGTACTGTTTGTGCTTGGATTACAAGGAGTTTTCGCTGTTTAGCCAAATGACATATGTCATAAGGAAGGCCAATTTTATTACAAACCATAAAGGGAAATTTAGTGCACATATCTGCCATAACAGTATCAGATACATGACCCAGGCGAAAATGCCATAACATGGAATCATCAACAGACTTAGTATGAACAGATTTATTACGAATACAATGACTACTACATTTATTCTTCACTTTTGTCTTCGTGAGACTGTCTCCAACTGACTTCAACACATAAAAGCCATTGATTAACTCAACTGAACCAATCATTTGTCCTGAATGAATATGCTTAATTGAACAATTAAAATCACGAAACGTGAGTTCACACTGAATTGAATGCAGGAACTTTGTAACTGATACTAGACTTACATAGAATTTTGGCATATATAAAGAATCAATCAATTTTAGTTGGGAAGGCAAATGAATAGTGCCTAAATAGTATGACATAACCTTGCAGCCATTTGGATTGTAATGGCAACTAGCTTGATTTTATTAAGAGAACTAAAATGATGAGCAATGTAGCAAATGTGTTCAGTGGCTCCTATATCTAACACCATGAGTTACCAAATGAGGGATCAAAAATAAAATTAAAGGTCATTTGTTGACTCTTAGTCTGAATAAGATTTGCATGATGATTGGAATTATTTCCACTAATGTTTGACTTTGTCATCGATTGTTGCAGGAGGTCAAGATAGTTAATATACTGTTGTTGCAAAATAGTCATCTTTTTAGTATCTTCTTTCTTGTCAGACTTCTCCACTGTATAGTGTGTAATCATATTTGCTGAAGTTGAGCCACCTTTGCTTCGAAACCCTGATGGATAACCGTGCTTGGCATAACACGTATCCACAGTGTGATTGGTTCTTCCGCAGTGAGTGTAAAACTTGGAACCACGTCCTGTGCCAAATTTGTTTTTATTGAAGGCTGCATTGCGCGTTTTTTGTTGATCCATAACATACACCTTGTTGTCAAGTGAAGCCTCAGTTTGAAGCTCAGTGTTCATTTGTCTTTCCTATTGCATAACAAGGGGAAATGTCTTGTTCATGTTGGGCAAAGGATCCATCAACATGATATGTGATCGCACTTGCGTGAATTGATCATTCGATCCCCTCAGGAACCGGATAACTTGATCATGCTTCCTAGTTTTCTTGATTTTCTCAGCTGCACCACAACAACAAATTAGGAGAGACTGAAGATTTTCCAGCTCATCCCATAGAGTCTTTAGTTGAGTGAAATAATCACTCACGGGTCGTTCACCTTGTTCAAGGTGATGGAAATCTTCCTACAAATCTGCTATCCTGAAGACATCTGTTTGGGAGAAGCGTTCTGACAAATCTGTCCACACATTAGGAGCCTTTTCTATCCACAAAATTGATTTGGAGATTGATTCATCAATGGAACAATGAATCCAGGAGATGAGATTACAATTGTATTGCATCGCTCCCAAGCAGAATACGTAACATCTGCCTTTTCTGGAATTGTGAAGGTTCCATCCACCAAGCATAACTTATCCTTTGATAATAAAGCCATTTTCATGGCTCGTAACCAACTATGGTAATTTCGTCCATTGAGCAGCGGAGTGACAAGAATAACTGAAGGACTCTCGCTTGGATGAAGATACAGTGGATTCGATGGGTTTGACAATAATCTGGAAGAGACGTCTGGCTCGCCATCGAGAACGAGAAACGCATAGAACAATGAGAGAAGAACGAAGATGAAAGCAAGATATCAGAGCTCTGATACCATAACAAAACCCAAAGAACTTAGAGAGAAAACTTTCTCCATTTCTGAATAATGAGTGAAAGTTAAATGGCCTTGAAGGCCGTAGCATGTAAGAGAGAAAAATAAAAAATTTCTTATGTGGAATCACACATGCAATCAAGAATCATTCTTTATGACAGTATGATGTTACCTTTGTTTGTGAGTTCAAAACTCCAAGACGATTAGTGTTAGGTTTGAAGGGTTCAAACCCTCTAACGTTGATCCACACCACCCACGTCAAGATGCAAAAACTCTTCCTGTCAAGCGACCAATTGACCACCACAAAAAGGCTTGCTATGCGCTCAATAGGTGAAGAAGGAGGCTAGGTAAATGTGTTTAGAAGAGTGAAGTCTTCAGCATGAAAACTTCACAAGAGTGGGAATGGATTAGAGTAGAATTGGCTAGGTCTTTTATGAAAACCTTAAGGAGAACTTACCCCTAGTATGCGCACAAGAGAGTGATAGAGTGAGAGAAATCAAATCAGAATTTTCACTTAAAAAACCAATGAAAATGGCGCACAAGAGAGGAGAAAAAGGTGGAGTTGTTGCAATTCAAAATTTCCAACAACCTACCTTTGAATCCTCATGAGACTAGGTCTCTATCTAGTCAAGATTCTGAACTAATGGTCATCATATGACCATCCTATTCATGCGCCTCATTCAGCCCCAAAAGGGGTCCAGATACTTTGAGCTGTTGCATTCAAGTTTGAACTAACTAGCTCGCTGATTCTCTCAACAACCAAATCTGATTGGAGCTTGTTTGTTTGAAAAAGATGACACTCATCTCCAACCAAAGTGGCGCCCCAAATCAGCCTTTGGAGATCTCCATAGATCTTCTCTTAATACAAGGAATTTGTTCCAACAAGATCTCATCTTATCCTTTTGTTATGAAACAACTTTTCATAGCCAATTCAAATTTGAATTCAAACATTTAAATTCAAATGTTCAAACATTTAAATTCTAAATTCAAATTCAAATTTCAAATTCAAATTGCAAATTCAAAATTCAAATTTCAAATTTCAAATTTCAATTTCAAATTTCAAATTTCAAATTTCAAAATTCAAATTTCAAATTCAAAATTCAAAATTTAAATATTTGATAATTAATTTAACCAATTAAATTAATTAGTAATGTCTTGGACCATCCAAGCCCATTAACCATACCATGCGCCCTCTCCCTCTTAGGTGGGCTTCCAAACTTCATCTTGGGCTAACAACCATTATTAGGCCCAATACCTTGAATGCTAGATCATCATGACAATAAGGTGTTAGTGTGTGATCCATTAGGTCCAAAATAGTCAGTGACATAAATGGGCTTGGGCCTAATAAGCCCACAACCCATTTAATGACAACACAGAGCACTAGCAATGCTTTGTTGCCCAGAGCTAGTTAGATTAATGACTTGATCATCCTATTACACATATTTGGTTGCCGTATATATTTCTTTTTGTCTCGGTTACCTTCCCATTAAACCTAGGGTAAGGAAACGTATCAACCCTTGCGGTTTAAGGTAAGCTTTATTCGAAATAGGGAATCTTCAATTTACCGACTCTAAAGGCAGATCATCTCATGATCTCTTTTACTATGCATAGATTCCCGAGTCCCTGTAAATGTCATCCTGATTTCTCCGGTTTACAGATAACCTAATCTCTCACAGAGATTTGACGAATTCCTTCAGCTTATCACCCTAGCCCTGTGCTCTTTCAGGACAAGCCCAACAATGTACCTATTAGTCTCCATGTTTCAGGCAGATGAGGTATACAATCAAAGCATGCCTTCTAGAACACAGTCTAGGTAATAACTTATAGTCTACGGAAAGACATACCCAAATATAAAGAGATTACTCTAATGATACTATCTGTGAGATTTCCTCATAGAGTCTCTTTGTGGGTCTGTTCAGTGCGAGCTATACCCTTATAGGTCCACCCACGACTTTAGCTAAGACATCTCCATATCTGTAGCACATGAGGTCTTTACCTTGTATCCAAATACAAGTAGATAAGTCGTGCTAGTCTTACCCGAGATCACTGATCCCCATTCTTAGTGTCTCTAGACTAGGAACATAAAATTAGGAATAAACATGTGGTATCCTTGAATCGTCATGATCGTGATCTCATCACAGATACTCAAGAGATACTTGTTCTATTCCAAGGGGTTTATCCAGTTACTCATATAAAATATTAACAATAATATTGAGACAAAATATGAAACAAGATAAAGAGTGCTTTTATTTATTTGCGACAATATAAAAGGTCCACATATGTCCTAATCTAATCAAAAGATTGTCTTTAGGACATCCATATACTAACAATGAGTATTGTACAAACTATCTCCTTATTTACAAAAATATTATCTGAACTAAGAATAAAGAATTACTACTAACTAACTGTGCAACCTCTTGTGACTACATACAAACTAACTTCAACTAATCACGAGCTTCTTAATAATTAATTACACAAGAATTTAATTTGCTACTGTACACCAACCAACAGAGAGTTTTATGCAGTCTCAAGCACCACCCATATTCGGTTGTGACACGATCCATTTTTGTTAACCCGGTCGGGTCATGCATATTTTTTTTTTTTAAAATAAAGCGAAACGACATCATTTTTTAAGCAACGAACAAATGCAAAATCCTTAAGTTGTCGTGCATCATTTTCAATTCACATGTGCACATATCAATCACACAAAGAACAAAATACAATTAAACATTGAAACTTAAGAATAGTGAAATTGAAATGAAAACTTAAGTAAGTTGGATTGAAATTTGAAAGCATAGAAGACAAAGAGGAATAACGAATTTAAATTTTGTGAAGAGATATTGATATTTTTTATTTTATTTTTTGGTAAAGGAATATTGATTTTATTTTTTAATAATGACCTTATGGAATTTTTTTTTCTAAATTAGGGAGGGCCTAAGCATAAAAAAATAAATTATAAATATACAAGAGTTATATAGTTATGAAAAGTAAGTAAATGTCCATCCAGTAAACTGATCATTTGAGGAAGAGACTGTTTGAAAATGGCAATATCTTCTTTAATGTCAAGGCCTTGTTATGCAAACTAGTTCCCATGTTTGTTGCTAGACATAATTTTGGATGATTCTGGAGAGACATAGTTATAAATTTTGCTAGACAACATAAAAATTATTATGAAGAAATTTTAATATAAAGTATAAATTTATATGCATCTATCCGTATCATTAGGGGTGTAAATGGGCTAGACCGGCCTACAGGGGCCTACGACCTAGCCTATATTAGGCCAAACTTGGCCTATTATAAATAGTAATATAGAACAGGCTTAGGCTTTTAAAAATATCTATTTAGCAGATAGGCCATAGGCTTTTTTTGTATATGTCTGGCGTATAAGCCTACAGGCCGGCCTATATCATATTATTTATTTAAAATATAATAAATAAAATAAATATTTTAATAATTTTGAATAATAAAATAATATTATATTAGTTATTCTTTTAATTGTTGAATGTTTAATAGGCTTAAACAGGCTAACAGACTTAGGTCAAGACTTTTATTTTTTAAATATAGATCAGGCTAGAATTGTAATTTGAAGCCTACGCGCCGGCCAGGCCATACCCAATGTTTTTTACACAAACCTGTCCTATTTAAGCCAAAGCCTAGCGCCCCACCCATTTACACCCCTACGTATCATGCTGTTTAATTAGTGACTCAATACTCTAATCAAATGGCTCTTTGACAAATTGGGGTTTTTTGCGATTTTAATTTATCAATTTAGTATTTGGTTCAAGGTATTTATGAATGAGGGTCATTTAGTGACGCGAGGGGGACCCAGCGTCACTGAGTGCCGCTACCAACCCCCCGCGCCACTCCTACTTTTTTATTTTTTATTTTACTTTTTCCTATTGAGTGCTGCTCCCCTCCCCCGGAGCACTCACAGAATTGTGCCAAGTGGCACAATCTGGTTACTTCTATTACCGTAAAACTTCGGAAAACCATAACTTTTGACTCGGATATCCAAATCAGATGATTTTTTTTTGATTTCACATAACTTTTCGAAATCTACGCAATGACATCTCATTTAACATATTTTATCTCTCACAAACATAATTCGAATCTGTAAAAAAGTGTAATTAGTGTTGCAAATTTGAACTATATTAATGAAAGGTAAAATATATCAAATGAGGTGTCATTGGGTAGATCTCGAAAAGTTATGTGAAAAAAAAAAAATCATCTGATTTGAATACTCGAGTCAAAAGTTAAGGCTTTCCGAAGTTTTACGATAATAGGAGTAACCAGATTGTGCCACTTGGCACAATTCTGTGAGTGCCTCAGGGGAGGAGGGCAACACTCAATAGAAAAAAGTAACAAAAAAATAAAAAAGTGTGAGTGACGCGGGGGGTTGGTAGCGGCACTCAGTGACGCTGGGTCTTCCTCGCGTCACTAAATGACCCTCGTTCATAAATATCTTGAACCATATACCAAATTAGTAAATTAAAGGAATAAAAACCGCTAACAGGTGAAAGAGCCCCAATCAAATAGGTGTCCGATTCGGATTTAACAAAATTGGTAATAGGGAAATAATTTATCATTCAATAATTTTTTTTTATATTGTCGAAATATTTATTCCCCGAATACGAGGTCGTTTGAGGTCGGAGGTGATTGTAATCGAATTGAATGGAAGCAGCGTCTCTCTCCTCGTGCCATTGCTGTTCTTCTCCTTTCTGATTTTCCAATTCTCTAATTTTGCGGGCAATCGGTATCATCTTCTTCAAATCCAATTTGATTTCTTCCTCTCTTTTTTGTTCATCTCTCTCTCTCTCTTCTTCCGATGCTTCGTTTCTATTAGGGTTTATTTTTTGTTTTAATTTGGGGTTATAATTTGCAATTGCTTTTCGTGTTAATTGATTAGTTCATTTTTCACGTTTGAAAAAAAATTATCTTTTATCCTTTTTTTTTCATTGTTATTTGGATTTGGATGCTGTTGTTGATGGGTGTTTTGGATTGGTTTGAGAAGCTAATTTTGGACAACCCTTTTGAATTGGGCAAGATATGAAATTGGGTGAACTTTGATATGGACTATGAAAAATGGAAAATCTAAAATCTATGTGCTTTTTCTGAAAATTCTGCTTCCTGTGCTCGTTTCTTATCTGCCATCAAGTTATTGGTAACTCGGTTGAACTTAACTTTTTTGCTAGTGTGCATTTGTGTCGTGGGGTGCTTTGATTTGATTGGTTTCTTCATGCTATGCATTTCCTGAATTGTTTCAAGCCATAAAATTTAGTGTTTTTCACTAAGTGTTGACTTTTGATGTTAATATAGCTTTCTAGTTGTGCTGTGCAGTTGAGTCAGTTCATATAGGGGTGGCAGCTAGTCAAACATATTATTCATATTTGTTTTCTAATTGTTAGCTGGATTGAGCTATGTGGTGCTTTTTCGTGCATGCTTTATGATCATACCTCTGGATTTGAATGGTGAATACATCCACCGTTGACTACTTTAGTATTCTTGATGTCTAGCATTTTTTTGTTTTAAACAAAACAGTGATTGGGAGATTCTTCGTAGGACTAGAAGGAAGTTTCGCAAAGCAAAACTTACTAAATACTGAAAGCTTGCTTTTAAACTTGGTGGGACTTTTAAGCAAGTAGCTGTTAGTTTGGAATACGTTGGTCATTGTGACTGATTTTCCCCCATGATCCAAAATACAAATAAATGTGTACAAACTACTTTTCATATTTAGGGGATATCACACATGGGTTATAATATTCAGTATTTCTTTCATGAGTATGATTAAAGAAAATATTCTCAAATGCATGAGTGTGACTATGACATTCTGGCTGATTGGCTGGGCCTTCACTCCCAAAGGAAAAAGTGAAAAAATAAAAATAAAAAAGCGTTTTTCATAACTGACTGAGTAGCACATATGGATTATACTTATCAGTTTATTTTTGTAATTGATATTGTGTAGAAAATATATTAGATGCATATAGTATGAGGTTGTATCATTATGGCTTAACTTGGCCTCTCACTCTCAAGTTAGTTAGGAAAAAATAAATTGGGTATTGAAATGAATAACAATGTTCATGTTATTTCCTGATTGATTATGGTTATAGAAAGTGTGTCAAATGCATGCATTAGTTTAACATGATTGCATATGATCTTGACCCTGCAGGATGGGCATATGTGATCATGTGTATCATTTTACTTCAAATGAATATTCGATTTCTGTTTGTAACATTTATATTGTTGTGTGATATTATTATGGCAATTATATTATATTTTATTTTTTTGTAGTTTTATGTTTATCCTTGTTACACTTCTGTGACTCAGTCCTATTGGCATGTTTCAGATTTTATGCTTTGGGTCAGTCCTTAATGATCACATTCAGGCTTGAATGATGCCTTTTGATTGGTTATTTACATATTGTGATTCAGAATGTGGAACTTTGCGTCAAACTGTGTAGCTGGAAGTGTCGGGCTGAAACGAGATTCTCCAAAGCCAACTCATTCTGCAGAATGTTCTGATGATGAGACTTCTATTGTAGGCAGAGAGGAAGGGTTGGAATGCCCAATATGCTGGGAATCGTTCAATATTGTGGAAAATGTGCCCTATGTTTTATGGTGTGGTCACACCCTTTGTAAAAATTGTATCCTCGGACTGCAATGGGCTGTTGTGAAATTTCCAACGCTGCCAGTTCAACTTCCACTATTTATCTCCTGCCCATGGTGCAACCTTCTATCTTTCCGTTTAGTTTATCGTGGAAATCTTAAATACCCTCGCAAGAACTACTTTCTTCTTTGGATGGTTGAGAGCATGAATGGTGATAGAGTGAAATCACATTCAACTTTCTCTGCTGATAATCAACAACACTGGCCAGTCAAAGACAATTTAACCATGGGAAGCCAAGTAAGCCATGGCAACCTTCGGAGGGGGCAAGTTCTCCAACCAGATGCATCACGTTCCAGCCAGTATCATGGTAATACTGGTAATTACCTCAGTATGGAAAGACTTCATATATCTCTTCGGAAGTCACTGGTTTTCTTTGTCCAGTTGACAGCTAAGTTCCCATTGGTCATTATATTTCTTTTGATTGTCTTATATGCAATACCAGCCAGTGCAATCGTTTTAGCTCTGTATATACTTGTTACAATTCTGTTTGCACTCCCATCTTTTCTCATCTTGTACTTCTCATATCCGAGTTTGGATTGGCTTGTCAGGGAAATCATCACTTGAGATGGGGAACTAGTATAGACTCCAACTTTGTAAGCATTAAGACTATAAGTTTGCTTCACCTAATGGCCCTCTTTATCCAATATCTTGTATTTTTTATTAGCCAACTTCTTACCTTTACAAGCTGTGTCATTTTTCTTCCCATATAGAGCCCCACTCAATTTCAGTATACTTGAAATATTGATTTTAGCTCTGGTAGAGCTTGGCTAGCTGGTAGGTGTGGCGTCAGTTTTTGGCATTAATAGTGTTCATGTCAACCACGGCTGTGGAATAGGGTAATTGAAATGCTTGTGTCTTTTCCTGGTGGCAAATATTTGCATTATCAACATCAGGTTTTGTTTTGTATGGAGACATGGATGTTCCTTTCAATACAGCTTATAATTTTATGCTTGTAAATTGTGTATATAATAGTTGAGTTGTTTGTCTGGCTACGTTTGGAAGTACTATCTGCTTGATTTTGAAATTAGTGATACAATTAATATGTGGTTAATACAGTGAAATTGTTGATTCAATTCATGATTAAATTTAATTTTGATGTGGGTAATGTATAAACTGAATTTTGTTTAAAAAAATTATGGTTAAACTTAAAGCAAAGGTAAAGCTAGTATCTTGAACCCTCAAGGTCAGTTGAGATTTGCTTTGGTTAGGGGTTCAAACTTTAACCAAAGCAAAATTCTTGGATTTTTTTATGGCCAGAGGGAAACTGTCTCCCGCTCGAAGGGAGAAGTCTCAATGCACCATTTGTTTTAATAAGGAGTTAGTTTTAAGGGCTATATTTCCAGAAGATAGTTGTAAGAGGTTATGTGTGAATACTTTCATGTTATTAAAAAAAAAAAAAGCTAGTATCTTGAACACGGGTTTACATACTATTGTTTTAAAAAGTTTTGCAATAAACAATTATTCAAGTGCATTTAAACTAGTTTGTGTTTCATTCCAACTTTTAAAATAACTAAACTCTTATAATTTGATTATTTATGTCAAACATTAAATTTATTCGAATTATATTTAGTACTGTATATTATGGGTATTCTTCTACAAGACTTGCTTCTCTTGACAAATATAATCTAGTTTGGTCTTCTGACAAATATACTTTTATCGATAATTTGGTCATACTTCAAATTATGAAGTTTGATTATTGAGAAATACTATTCTCATTTTACATGAGATAGTTATCTCATTTTGTCTTACTTCGAAAATTGCACCTTTTTTTTTTTTTTTTTTTTTTTGCTTTTTAATGGTGGGTCTCACTTCGATTCTCTCTGTCACATAAGAGAACTAATCTCATGTAACATGAGAGTAATATTCTCCTTGATTATTTTATATATGGGATTTATACTTCTCGTTTTATCGGAAGTTTGAAGATTTTTGCAAAAACAAAAAATGATGAGTCCCACATTTAAAAAAAAAAAAAAGTCTGGCTCTGAGATCGATGGGTGAATGATATTGATATGATGAGAGAGTTGTCCACTCTATTTTTCCCTTTGAATATATTTTGGTGAGAATAATAGAAAAATCATCCCAATAAACAATCAATTGTGCTATCACGTAGTAAAAAGAAAATATAAAGTTTCTCAATTATCTTAAAGATTTAATATTCAAATTCATTCGTCCAATAATATTGCCAACTGGAATACTACGGAACCTTCCACTTGGTCTGCCATTGGAGAAAATGAAATAGAAACTCAAACAAATATAAAAATCGTCAACTTTTTTCAAAACAAAAAGAATAATTTTTTTAGG
Source organism: Gastrolobium bilobum (assembly GCF_033153095.1). Taxonomy (NCBI): domain Eukaryota; kingdom Viridiplantae; phylum Streptophyta; class Magnoliopsida; order Fabales; family Fabaceae; genus Gastrolobium; species Gastrolobium bilobum. Next base: position 14,088 of record NW_026896849.1, on the reverse strand, counting down.
CAAGATCAGAAACAGATTTTCTCATATCTTATTTCAATATGATTATGACAGTTGAAATTTTTTAGTTATTCATATATAAATCAATGATTAATAATTAAAATAATTATTTTTAATTTAATTTTATAAACTCAGTTATTAAAATTGGGTTCATTAATGTATTCATATATAGATGAGATTTTTCACATGACGTAATTAAGGTAAGAACAGAACCGATGAGATTTATCAAAATTTGTAAATATTCATTAAACAAATATTACACAAAATTTAGAAGATTCATTTTCTAATTCTAATTCTTGGTTCTTTGACACTTTTAGCATCATTTGTTCCCTGTGTCTACAATTAATGTGAGACACAAAAACATCCATGTAGGACAATCCAACAACATGACTCCACGTGTCCAAAACATAACCACGCATGCTTCCCATTTGGACACTGCAGCCATGTACTCACAAAAAGAAACAGTGCATTGGTTTATGGTGCCAAAGTAAGCTTTCAAAAGATGGTGGCAGTCATTGCTATTTCTTCTCCAAAGTCCACACTTTTGCAGAACCCCATCTATTTGCATTACCCAATTTCAAATTTTGTTGGTGGGTCTTTGAAGGGTCGTTTCTTGCATCTGAAACCAAGACAACAAAGAAGAGATTTAACCAATTTGGTTGTGGCTTCAGCTACCCCCACTGTTACAACCAGCAATGCTAGTGGTAGATTTTACTTCAACTTCACTGGATTTCCTTTCCCACTTGGTCCTTTCCTTAACAGGCGCACTATTAGGACTGAGGTTTACCATCTTAATTTATCTTATGTTTGGTTTTATTTCTTATTTTGATCACTGTATTGATTTGGTTATGATTTCTTTTCATTGAATCAGCTATCTATGACATGATGCTTATATAATATATATATCTTCTTATGTGTTCCCGGTGCTCCAATTTTCTTTTTTCTTAATTCTATAGGAACTTCCTTACATGTTATATAGGATGGACTATACTTTTGATTGAGTTAAGAAATTCCTGATTATTTTTTTTTCCTTTTATTATTGTATTTCTGATACTTGATGTGCAAATCACTGTGACCTCTAATTTTATTGGATTCTGAGTGCATTTACTCCTTGATGAAATCAGTTATTGATTTATTTTATTTTGGTGTTGCATATAATAACTGATGGCATGTTGGCATTTTCTAGTACATAAAAATCCTATTATTTTTTGGGAACATTTCACTATAAATTTCAGCTATAAATTCTGTTTTTGAGACACTTACAGATCCTTTTCTTTTAATCATGCTGTAGGCTGTGAAGGGATGTATATGGCTATTCGAACAAGAGCAGGCATTAGGCTTCAGCAGTGTTTCAACAAACATTAGAATGACGGTTATCAAACTCAAATCTGGTGGCTTATGGGTCCATGCACCCATAGCTCCAACTGATGAGTGTATTCAGGTTCCATTTTGATTACTAATTCTCTTACTCTGAGTATGCAAACTAGTTATAAGCTTTTATGAAAGTAAAAAAATGCTAGTGCTTGACAATTTTTTTCCTTCCATTTTTGGTAATGAATCGGAATTGTCTCTATAAATTCTACTTTCTTGTTGGACTATTATTCATTTGGAACAAGTTGAGTTTATATGGTTCAAGGGATGGCCCTATTTTTCACATTTAATTTTGAATTCATTGGTTGGATTGTTTCACTATGCAAACTTTCACTCCTTAGTAATGCTGCAGGGCAATTTCTCTGACTTGATCAAGAAGGTTATTTTTATGAGAAAAGAAATATAAAAAAAAAAAAAAACCATATTGATAGGGTGATTTTATGATGCTTTCTTAACATGTCTATTTTTTGTTTCTTGCAGCTTATTAAGGAATTGGGGGCTCCAGTTGAATATATTGTCCTCCCTACTTTTGCTTACGAGCACAAAATATTTGTTGGTCCATTTTCTAGAAAATTTCCCCTTGCTCAGGTATGGGTGGCACCAAGGCAATGGAGTTGGCCATTGAACTTACCAGTGGAATTCCTTGGCATTTTTCGTGCTAAAACCTTGAAAGATGAGGATTTATCCACTCCTTGGGCTGGTGAAATAGAGCAAAAGGTTCTAAGCTCACCAGAAGTTGGTAATGATCATTCCTTGTTGCAAATTTTCAAGACTTAATCTTCATAAATCCACAATGAAAATGTCATTTGCTTGTGTTGATGTTCTCAGGAATCGGGCCCTATGTGGAGGTAGCTTTCTACCACAAGCCTTCAAGAACACTTTTGGTGACAGATGCTGTTATTTTTGTCCCAAGACAGCCACCTGAGTGTATAAACAAAGAATCCCTTTTAGCATCTGCAAAAAATGGCTTGGCTGTAAAAATTCTTAGTAAAGGAAAGGAGGTACCTGATGAACCAGTAGTTGACAACAATAGAAACCGGCAAAAAGGTCGGCGTTTTTCTCTTTTATTTTTTATTTCAACTTGCACAAAGTATATTGCTTTTCAATTGAGGTCAAAATCAAATTAAACCAACCTGATGGTTGTATCCTGCAGGATGGGAAAGAATGGTCCTACAAATCTTGTTTCTTGGACCATCAAATCTTTTAGAACCTAATGCTAGCTTTGCACAGATGTCACAGAAGTTGATTGTTTCACCTATTGTGAAGACACTGGTCTTCAGCAAAGTTCCTGAAAAGGTAATCTTCATTCTGCAGTTGTATATAATTTCTTTTCTTATTAAGAATATTATAATCTGGTTCTACCTCATAATAGGGCTATTAATTGATAATGTGATTACTAGTGGTGAGTAAATACCAACTAAATTGTTCAACCTTGTGTTATTTTCTTTTTTACTTCATTCTGATCTGGATGTGATTAAATTTATGCAAGACATGTATCCTTCAATTTAATGTAAGCTTGAATGTTCCAAAAGTATGACAACTAAGTTTTCATTATTTTCTTTGAAATTCTTGAAAATAGGAAACGAAGTAAAAACAAGGTGGTACTTTTGTGATTATCAATGAAAATATATCAATTGTATTTGATGCATATGGAGGGACATTACAAACATAACAATACACAACAATTTTTTGTGTTGTTAGCTATTTGATGACCAATACACAATATTAAAATTTTTGGGATATCCATGGATAGAATAATGCAAAATTTATTATAATACCAACTGTGTTCTGCATTGTTTTGCGCATAATAAAACTGGAATAATGAAAGGGTAGAAGATAATTGTCTTTTTCTCTTCTTGTGCTGTGGACAATAATTTCTAACCTGGAATAGTAGGTAATAAAAATCTATAGTTTTGTGTTGTTTCTTTAGTTGTTTTTTGTCCACTACTTACTATATGAACAATCAAACGAAGTATAATTCTTTTCTGCTGTTCTGTCCCTTATCTTTTAGCAAACCAAATGCATTCATCAACTGAAAATGAGAACAAAACACAAACCAAAGTGATTCTAAAAATCACAAAGTTGAATGATGAAGTGATAAAGATAATTACAAACATCTCAATTCACATCATTTTGCATTGTTATGATGATCCAGGTCAGAGACTGGGTTGATAGCATTTCTAGAGACTGGAGGTTCAAGAGAATTATCCCTGCTCACTTTGCTGCTCCAATAAATGCAAGCAGGTCTGATTTTCGGGCTGCATTTGCATTTTTAGATGAGTTTTTGGTTGAACAAAATGCTACTTGGCCTTCACTTTCTCTTCTGTTCTCATCAATCATGGGAAAAGCAGCTAGCTATTTTCCTCCTGATGACATGAGGACCTTGTCATCCCTTGACCAGTTTTTAGTCTCAGTTGGAGCAGTCAAGAAAACTGTTTCAGGCAGGAAGAGGTAATGACAAGTGCATAACAACTTGGCCTCCTAATACTTGTTAACTTTGAAAATTTGAAACATGTATAATTTTGTTACATTAGGAGCTTGATTCTCAATGAAAAAGATGTAAAAGTTTCATGTAGGGAAAGTGTTTTGCATGTAAATGAAGGGATATAATATGATACGGTTTGTGCATTTCATCTAAAGCAGAGAGCCACGTGCACTCGAAAAATTCGATTAGTTGCAATGAAATAAGCACGGGAGCAGGTGGGGTGAGAGCATGTGTTCGATATTCCAGTATCGAATTAATTGTGAAGCGATAAATCAATTGAAATATTTAAAAAAAAAAAAAAAGCACCGTGAAAGATGTGAACCCTGCAATTGTGTTACCAGCAGGGTAAGTGGGCTCGATATTAAGGCGTTAATTTATTCTTTTATTTATATAGTACTCACTTTTGAGTTATATAAACCTTACTTATTTCATTTCTAATCAATATAGGATTTTATACTACTCGGTTTGATTTCCAACAATTTTAGATTATACGTGTTCAGACTTTAAAATGATTCATTTATAGAATCGAAAAGATTTTTTTTGTTTTGGTAAACTAAAAGATTCTATTTAAATAAAGTTGTTTATGCTTCATTAAAAAAATATAAAATACCATATCATTAAATGAAGTTGTTTATGCTTCATTAAAAATACTATATAATTAAAAAATTAATTAATTCTTTAACATACTAGTTTGAAGAAAGTTATATAAGAATGTGGAAAAATAGATGACATATCATCTTTTAAAATAAAATTTATTGACATGATGTCTAAGTTAGCAGCTCTAAGCACAATCTAGCCACCAAAGCGAGGGTTTCACGCCCTAAATTTTCAAGGCCCCATAATTTTATATTAACATAACAAGTTAAACTAGAATATTAAAAATGCATAAAGTAAAAGTTATTAACAAGTTATGTACTTCTTTTTTTTTTTTTTTTTGGAGTTACCCAATCCTAATTATCTCTTTGAGACGAGTTGGCTCCCTCCGGTATTCCCACGAGCTTCGACTCTTTGAGCCGGCTATGGGACTAATCCGGAGTGCGGGGGAACAGTGATGGCTAAAGGTTCAGCCCCTTCCCCAAGAATGCATTCAGCGGGAATCGAACACATATCCAACCCCACTAACTCAGTGCCAAATTACCAACTGAGCTGCACCTTCACTCCTCACATTCACGTTATTTCATTCCTTATCAAAAATAAAATGACATATATATTTTTTATCAAATAAAAATGGCATATTTTTTTTTTTTGGTGTGGATGACATATTATTTTACTTTAGCTACTTAAATGCCTAATAATTCTAGTTCTACTACTTACCTATTTTCTTAATACTAAATTCTCAACTATTTTTTTAATTGTCAATATTCTATTGGTCCCATATATTAATAGTATTCCAACAGTTCTTTCAACTTCGTTTAATTGGGAAGTGAGTATCTTCATAAATCCCTAAGCCTCACTTGTAGCTTACAGAAAAACATTTAACAATTTTATCATCTCTATTTTATTTATTATATTAGAAACTTTAATTATTTATTGTATATATTGTCCATTAAAATATTAGATATAATAGCTAATTCGTTTTAGTATTTCATAATAGAAATCATAATAGCTAGCTATTTGATTTTTTTTTCAGAACTCAAAATTTTAAAAGAAATTATACAAATGAAAGAGATAATAAAGAAATTGACATAATCATATAAAAAGACTCAATTATTTTTCAAATATATATGTATATATATTATTTCTTAAATAATGAATAATTCTAGAATATAAGTTTTTTTCAAAATTAAAATTGAGAGATTATACTTACTATCTATTATTCTTACTACATTTTACTACTAAATTTTAATCGTTGATTTCCGTCAATCTAACGGTTATAATTTATGGGGTCATACTTATTAATTAATTATTAATTTGCAATAAATTATAACTGTTAGATTAGCAGAAATCAACTGTTAAGATTTAGTAGTAAGAGATAGTAAAAAAATAGGTAGTAAGTATAACCTTTTCCATAAAATCTTATTTAAGATAAACAAATGTCTTCAAAAAGTTTAAATGAATTAGCGATATATTATCAATTAAAAAGAAATATTAGAAGAATCTGATTTTAAAAGTTTAAATAAAATTTTCTATTTGAAGAAGTTAGAAGGGTAATTTTTTTTTTTTATTTCAATAAAAATTTCATTTTATATTTTGCTTTCGGCCTCTGATCAAATTCTTGAGTTGCGCCTAGTTTTTTTTGCAAAAGTTGTTCATTGGTAACAAGTTCAGCATATTGAAGAATTTCATTCCAATAATCAATAAGATTTAAAAGTCACTTCTAGCTCAAGGTTTCTCTTTGCCCTTTTATAAACTATTTAAAGGTTTTCATTACTTGATGAAATTTATCTGGAATAGGTATATCGTAACATAAGACACCCATTTTAGGTATGGTCTTCAACACAAAACTATGGAGCCACTGAAGCTTAGCTCAAGTAATAAGAAAGGTGAAATTCATGTAGAACTAAAAGGTGGAATCCTTGTAATTAAATCTACCATATGTATTACAACATTATGACAATCCCGTACGTATGTCTAACAATGTCAAAGAGATGATAGAAGGCTATCCTTTTACCTTATTTAGAAAATTAATAATACCCATGTGTATGTGCACTTCTTTTATTCAAAGTTCTTCTTAACTATTTTGTTATAGTTTACGTGTAAAAAAATTAATTCAACTCAAAAATTTAAATTATTAAATAAAAATTATATTAATGAATTGATATATTATATCTCTAACACATGCGAAGAGTTTTAAAGGATTGCACGGATAATACATACAACCCACTATGTCAAGAGTTCTTTTAGGGATTGAAATATGATAATTTACCGGCCAATTATGCTAAGAGCCTTTTAAGGATTGAAGTATGGTGTTGATTTTTTTATTAAAATTGGAGTCCGTAATGATTAAACTCGTGACCAGTTAATTATTTATTATGATACACTATATATAAAGAATTGGTTTTATTTTTAAAAATTGTAAAGAATCAATTTAATAAAAAATTTAATATATTATGTGAAGATCACATTAATAATTTTATATATTATATATTTAACCATTAACAAATGGTTTTATATATTAATTGTTTAAGAATTCTATTCTTGCACATGTTTTTATTAGGCAGTTGAATTGGTAAATGTTAAACAGGAACCTTGAATATTGATATGGAGTTATTACATGTAAGTTAGAGGCCCAATTACTAAAAGCTCAAAAGGCCTAAAAGACTCATGCAACGTAGCCAAAAAGGCATTCCATCTCGTCAAAGAGACATGAATCTTGTTGAGGTACTTGGCCACCAAGCCAACATATATAACTTAACCTGAAAGAAACCATCATTGCCGAGGTCAATAGCTCATGTAAGTTGGCCACCACCAGGAACCAGTAAAAGGATGACAGCTTCTACTTGCCACCATATCTACAAAATTTACTTTGAATATAGGCTTGCCCACTAAGGAATAGCCTAAGAGAGATCATCCCTTTCCACCAATCAACATGAACATCACCTCATGAAGGACGATGATAAACACGATGCTCAAGCACTATTAATACAGAGGTTATTGGCCCATGTTTGAATACTTGAATCTCCTTGAATACTAAACTGACTTGAGCGTCAGAGTGCCATTGCAGGTACCATCAGTCGCTCTCAACCTACCCAGATACGCCAAAGTGCTGCCCAACCATCTCGCAACATACTATATCATCTCGCCAGGCATCCTAGTGCCTCAACATCAACATATATATCTCTCATTCTCCTCATTAACATCCTCTACCTTCAACCGTGTGTGATTAGGCCCAACTCAATTGTTGTTGAACTGATAAAATATAAATTTAACCAGATTGGAGTAATGGCTTTTCTTCTATATCTTTGCAGGATATTTGAACTTTTGAAGTCTCGCCAGTGTAAGTTTATAATCTGTCCAATGGTTAATATTTTTGGCCACATAATGACTATCCTTCATGTTCAAAATTTGAGGATAATGGTGGCCTTTCAGCATCAGCTATAGACCTGTTAATAAATCTGCAAAAGAAGTCAACTTCAAATAGCTGTGTCTTAATATACAGAAAAATAAAAAATAGCAAACAAGACTTTGCTCTCTTCTGAAAATGTAATGCCTTTCGGCGTGCCTTGCCTTAACTCTTAAGTAGTGTACCCCAACTAAAGATGCCATTAGATGAGAGTACTTAATTAAACGGCTATGGCCCAATTAAGGTTGTAATAGAATCCAAGTGAAATTTATGAGAAATAAAATAGCGGAAGCAAAAGAATATTCTTGAATCACATTTCTTTGTTCTACCAATAAAAATGAATGATTCTACATTGTTCTCTATACTGAACATATTTTGCACATCAACCTAACTTTTGCAATACCATAATACTTTGAAGAAATTAAAGGATTCATATTTTTTTTTTTATTTCTTCATTTGTTCAATAATTATTCAATTAGTCTCACTACAAGAAAAGATCTTATTAGTGACAAAATTTTGTAAAATTTCGTCACAAATTCCTACGTCGCAAGTAAACTTCGTCATAAATTCCTGCGTTGCAAGTTTATTTGTGACGAAATTTGATTATTTATGTCAGAAATTGTCATTTGTGACAAAATTTTTTTGTCACAAATAAACTTTTTTCTTGTAGTGTCTAGTCGAACCAAATAAGACCACAAGAGTATCAAAACTTTACGTGCTACGTTTTTAATAGAACTGCCTATCTAAATTTACGTGTCTTATTTATAACAAATTTAGTCCTCATAGCTGGAGGGTCACCCTCCTAGACTAAGCTCAGCCACCAACTCATACTATGGTCAGTTTCATATTTATATATGATTATTGGGGAATTGTCGATATATATATTATATGATCTATTAGAGGCACGCAGGTTGAGAGGGAATCCAAGGAGATTTTTTATGCTTTTTCTCTTTTCTTGCTTATCTTTTTAGTGCCTCTATCAACCACAACTTTGTTAATGCTTAAAGGCATGCATGCTTCCCTACATTGATGCATCCAACTTCTTTCCCTTCCCAGAAAATAATTTAAAAAGCCCAACTTTTTTACTTCTACTATAAACCACGCTAGATCTTTGGGAACCCCACTTGGCCATTGTCCAAGTTTGTGATAAAAATAGGTACACATGAGGCCTTATGGGACCGTTTTCTTGGTTGGTGTAAATGCAAGGAAAAGTTTGCCCAGAAAATGGTTGAATGGGGCCGAAGTGTCCTTTCCGCATAGGCTACATGCTATCATCAAAGTGGAGAAGGCACCAAATGATGGAGCGTAAAAGATGACTTTAACATACAATGATTCTAATGATTGCCATAACGACTATTACACTAGTTTGCCAATAATCATAATTTGTTTGGAAGCATTGGGAAATCTAAATTGACCCCTTAAATATGTAATTTTGTATAAGGGAAAACATGAATTATTTTCTCTCTCAGTGTCCTTCGAATTTTGTGCACCAATTTATTTTTTTTAATAAATGGGGGCCCCACATAAAATGTGTCTATAACATGAGAAATTTTTTTCCTACTGCATAAAAAAATTGAAACCCTTTGTATAATTATTGTAAGTGTATTATAAGTAGGGGTAGCAAAAAGTATTGTGATCCGCAAAATGATATATTGAGATGCGAGTCATATTAATTATTAGTGTTTAGATTTGAAAAAATGACACGCATTATTAGTGTTATGTAATTTAAAATTTATTGAGTTAATGGATATTATAATTTAATTAATATGATTAGTCCAATATCCAAAAAAAAAAAAAAAATTAATATGATTAGTCCATTATGATCATGATAAGTTGGACCTTAGGCATCCATTGACATTGAGTCTAGTTGGATAGCATAATGAAGACATTGATATCTAATCAGACTATATAATTGGTGAACCTAGTAGACACATTATTAAATAGGGTTATATTAGGTATCATCTATAGTTTATATATAATAGGGTTAAGTTGTATGAGCCGACTTACTTTCATAATAAGTCATAAATAAAAGGATTTTAGCTGTCAAATTAAAGTTCTTCACTCAGTAAATAAGATCATACAATCATGTATGGAAATTCCTCTTCTTTTTTTGGAGATTTTTTTTTGGTGAATTGAAAATTCCTTTTTAATTGTGATTGATATATAGTATTTTATCCATCATTCATGCTTTGATCTTTGTGTTAATTTTATTACCGGGGAGTTCATATATAGTGTGTGTAGTGTAGGGTGTTGTGTTCAATTCCTTGTAACCTCCAAAAAAAATAAAAAAAATGTAATTTTAGTTCGATATTGGATTTCAATAAATTTTGTTTCATGGATGCACGACAGACTTTGTCGATGCACTCTTCGAGAGCAATATGAAAAGGACTTATAAAAACTATATACTTAAATTGCTTATAAGGAATCAAATTGCTTAGAAGTTGTCACAGACCCAAACAAAAAATGCTTAGAAGTTCTCTTATCAAAATAAGAGTCCAAAGAGTGGATGGGCATGTAGTTATGTAGTTATATATCATGCTCTCTTGACAATTTAATCAATTAATTAACTGTTTTTGACAAGAAATATTCTTCACATATACCATCTCAACGTGATCTTTAATGAATAATTTTTATAATAAGGATATTTTGGGATAAAATTTTATATAAATTAATATTAGATTTATTTATGGATAATTTTTAAAATACACCCGTACAATGGCGTGATGTGTTTGAAGAAATTAGTTTTCTTTTATCATATTTGGGTAAATGAGTTTAAAGGAAAGCAATATTTTTTTATTTTTAAATTAAGAAAATTATAAAATAGTTATAAATAAGTAAAAAAATCTCAAATTTTTTTTTTCATGTAAAAATAATGCATATTCAAAAATAAAATATAAAATAATGCATATAAAATGATTTTTTTTTTTTATCGAATTCTTCCATCCACATGCATGTGTAAAAGTTGATCAAAAGTTCAAACTCATCAAATGAGAGTAGCTTAATTGGCTATACAAAATAGGTGTGAAGATAATTAGGGTCGGTAAAAAAAATTCAAACTCAAAAAATCATTCGCTCTAGAATTGTTCTTTACGTTGTGTAGAAAAATGTACATGGATATAATCGGCAATAGAAGCAAGACACGTGGCCTCCATCTTAAATGCAATTTATGAGATGCCATTATTATAAATTATATATTAATTGATCCTTCGGCTACCACGCAGCAAAATTAATTGAAAGTTTGAAACTACGACAAAAACTGAGTTTAGATATAACCGTAGTTGTATAACTTGGATTAGAGGTATCTTGATCAGAATATGTTAAGTCATCTAGTCAATGATTTGATTACAAGTCGATCAATTTGAAAAAGCAAGACAAAATACTCTTTGTAAAAAAATATTATAGGAAAACTAAAATCATGATAAAACAAATCAGACTAGTTGAAAGATAATATAAGTTAAAAAATCTAAAAACATAGGCTAATCTCTAAAGGTTAACCTCTAAGATCATAGATGTGGTATGTATTTCTCTAAAGTATTGGGCTTTTATCCTTTTTTTTCATCCTTATTGGGCTGATTACCATTATTAGTATTGTAAGGCCCTTTTACCACATTGTTTAATATCAGCTGTTGTTGCCATTGTGTGTTTTAAGCAACTAATTGAAAACGGTGTCGTTTATCAAAGTGAAGGTTTAATAACCTTTGGTGACTTAGTTGAATACAGCATCGTGGCATTTGAGGCATTTGACTGATACATGAAAAATCTGCTATTTCTCTTTTCTCTGATATCTTCTTGAAGGTTCTTTCGATTAGGGTTTGTGAGAGAGAGTCTTTGCTAAAATCTGGCTTATAGAGTGCATAACTTTGTTTGCTGTTGTGGAGAACCTTGTTCATCTCAACAAGGTGATTCTTTTGATCGGTGCACATTTTCGATTGGTGTTCAAATGGTGGAGAGGCTAATCTGCAAGGAGGACCGGTGAAGCTCGTGGTGGTTAGCTTGGAGGTCCAGTGAGAGCAACAACGCTTCCTATGCTGTCTTGTGAAGATTGGTGAAGTCTACTCCATTTTCTTGGGTTCTAATTTTATGTTTCTTAGCTGATCTATGAATCTTGATGTCTGTTGTTCAAGTTTTCTGTTCTTGTTGGTTTGTTGTCTAAAAGAGTATCTCCACATGTTTAGTTCTTTATAGATGTATCTGTATGCCATAACTCTCTACCTGTGATTCTTGCTTTCTGAATAAAGTGTGATATCAGAGGGCGTTTAACCCTGTTTAGGCCCCAGGACGTAGGAAACTCACTAATACTGAGTTTCTGAACCTGTAAAATACTGGTGTCTTCTCTCCTTATGCTTTCTTTAATCTTTCTTGTTATGCTATGCTTGTTATTGTATGCGAAAAGTATTCCCAAAATTACAACAATTGGTATCAGGAGCTTAGGTTCCTATTCTCTTTCTGTTCTTTTCTTTTGTCTGTCATATCTTTCCCGCTTTCCATTCAGTTTGCTTGTCTGGCTGTGGAGGTTCGACAAGATGGGCATCACTATGCTGGAGGTGGAGAAATTTGATGGGAGAAGTGATTTTAATATGTGAAAAATTAAGATGAAAGCTGTTTTGGTCCAGCAAAAATGTGAGGACGCAATTGGAGCTGAGAAGGACCTGCCTAAAAACTTGACACCAAAAGAAAAGAAATACTTGTTATCTTTAGCCCATAGCTTGATAGTTGTTAATATCTCTGACAGTGTACTGCGTAGGGTTAGCAAGATCACCAACCATCATGAGCTCTGGGTGAAGTTACAAAGTCTGTATCAAATCAAGTCAGCCCCCAAAAAAATGTTCTTGAAGGAAAGATTTTTTTCTTTCAAGATGGACCCTAGTAAGTGTTTAGAGGATAACTTAGATGAGTTTAATAGGTTAACTCTACAGCTGGAGAATGCAGGGGCTATTGTCACTGATGAGGATCAAATATTGATCCTCTTGAATTCTCTTCCTGACTCCTATAGAGGGGTTAAGGATGCTATAAAATACAGTAAGGGGGATATGACTTTTGATGAAATTAATGAGGCCTTGAGGGCTAGAGAAGTTGAAATAATTTCTCATAAAAAGCCCACTGCTGAAGGCCTCTATGTTAAGGGAAATGGAAATAAAAAGGAAAAGTCAAACAATAAAAGGTAGGGGAACAACAACACTGTTCCCCAAGGTAATCAAAGTGTTCAGGGAAACCAAGATAAGAGTAAGGGTCAACCACAAGCCAAGCTTGTGTGTTGGCACTGCCATAAAGAGGGCCACCTGAAAAGGAATTTCCCTGAAAACCCAAGGAGTGTCCCCAAACAGCAAGGTAAAACTGAGTATGCAAATGTACTCACTGACTTTGACAGTGTAGAAGCACTGGTTCTGTTTGATAAAACTTTTGAAGCTGAATGGGTGATGGATTCTGGGTGCACATACCATATGACACCTAGAAAAGAGTGGCTTAGTGGGCTGGAGTCTCAAAGGGATGACAAAGTCTTAATGGGGAATGACCAAGTGTGTGAGATAAAAAGGTGTGGGGTCTGTTATGTTCAAGATAGGTGATGGGAGCTGTAAAATTCTAAAGAAAGTTAGATTTGTTCCCACATTAAGGAGAAACCTGATCTCCTGAGGGATGCTTGACTCTAGTAGCCTTGAGTTTAGAAGTAAACAAGGGGTACTTGATATTGTCAAAGGATCACAAGTTCTCATGAGAGGAAAGCTTGTGAATGGCCTATATATATATTAGAAGGCCAAGCTGTCACACAAAAAGCTTGTGTGGTAGCTGCTAAAACTGATGAATCCATTCTCTGGCATAGGAGACTTAGACACATCAGCAATCAGGGGCTGTCTGAGTTGTATAAGCAAGGTATTATTAGCTCAAAACGGGTAACTAGTGTGAAATTTTGTGAAAACTGCATTTTAGGGAAAACTCACAAGCTCCCCTTTTCTACTGCCAGCTATACCTCTAAGGCAGTGTTGGAATATGTCCATTCAGACCTGTGGGGGTCTCCAAATATCCCCATTTCTTTATCTGGATGTCACTATTTTATTTCAATAGTTGACTCATATTCTAGAAGGGTCTGGACTTATTTTCTAAAACATAAGGATCAAGCTTTTGTTAATTTTAAGGATTGGAAAATCCTGGTTGAAAATAAAATTGGAAAAAGGGTTAAAGTCCTTAGGACTGACAATGGCTTAGAGTTTTGCAACAATCAGTTTGCTGATTTTTG